>NW_023994639.1:0-267749 GCF_015586225.1 Lucilia sericata
AATTGGCAATTTTCTAAAAAATATATTATGCAATAAATTATATACCAAAACAAATGGCAACTATAATGCAATAAAAAGATATATAAACGACTGTTATACATGAAAACTATAAAAGTTATTTGCAACCATATCGGAGCCTTGAATTACCGCATTTTTAAACCTGTACCAATAAATATACCGATCTATCCAACTTTTGTAAAAATTCATTATGCCACAAATTATACACCAAAATAAAGTGCAACTGTAATGCTTTAAAATGATCCATAAACTATTGCCCTAGCATGAAAACTGTCAAAGTTATTTGCAACCATATCGGAACCTCAAATTACCGCCTTTTTAAACATAGAACAATAATTCTACCGATCCATCAAATTGACTATTTTTTAGACGAACACATTATGCCACAAATGATATACCAAATTAAAGTGCAATCATAATGCTCTAAACTGATGCATAAATGACTGTCATAGCATGAAAACTGTCAAAGTTATTCACAACCATATCGAACCTCACATTACCGCCTTTTTAAACCTGGGAAAATAATTCTACCGATCTATCCAATTGGCCATTTTCTTAAAATACGTTATGCAATAAATTATATACCAAAACAAATGGCAATTTTAATGCTTTAAAATGGTGCATAAACGACTGTCCTAGCACGAAAACTGCTAAAGTTAATTGCAACCATATCGGAACCTCAGATTACTGCTTTTATTAAACATAGAACAATAATTCTACCGATCTATCAAATTGACCAATTTGTAAAAACACACATTATGCTACAATTATATACCATACTAGCTATACCCAGTGTGCTTCGCTACCCTCATCGTAATGGAATAAAATAAATATTATTGTAAATGTATATATATCTGCAATATCAAAAAGTCCCCTATTTAAATTTATGTTTATATATTCAATATTTTAGAAAACTCAAAAAGTACCAATGAAGTACGAAACAGTAACAAAAGACCTCTTTTATTTAATTTCATGATCCTAAGTTCAATATTATAGAAAATTAAAAAAGTACCAGTTGAAGAACGAAAAATTACCAAAGGGTCCCCTTTTATAGATTCTCATTAACTCCGGGCTCCACATGGTTAATTTCATGTTATAAAAAACACAAAAAGTACCTTTTGAAGAACGAAAAATTACCAAAAAGTCCTCTTTTATATGTTCTCACTTACTCCGGGCTCTACGTACTTAATTTCATGTTTCTAGGTTCAATATATAGAAAATTCAAAAAGTACCTTTTGAAGAACGAAAAAGTGCCGAAAAGTCCCCTTTTATAGGTTATCACTTAATCTTGGCTGTACTTGCTTAATTTCATGTTTCTAGGTTCAATATTATAGAAAATTCAAAAAGTACCTTTTGAAGAACGAAAAAGTACCAAAAAGTCCCCTCTTATAGATTCTCATTTACTCCAGGCTCTATATGCTTAATTTCATGCTTCTAGGATCAATATTATAGAAAATTCAAAAAGTACCTTTTGAAGAACGAAAAAGTACCAAAAAGTCCCCTTTTATAGATTCTCATTTACTAAGGGCTCTACATGCTTAATTTCATGTTTCTAGGTTAAATTTTATAGAAAACTCAAAAAGTACCATTCGAAGGACGAAAAAGTACCAAAAAGTCCCCTTTTATAGGTCCTCACTTAATTCGGGCTCTACATGTTTAATTTCATGTTTCTAGGTTCAATATTATAGAAAATTCAAAAAGTACCTTTTGAAGAACAAAAAAGTACCAAAAAGTCCCCTTTTATAGTTTATCACTTAATCCAGGCTCTACATGCATACTTTCATGTTTCTATTTTCAATATTATAGAAAATTCATAAAGTACCTTTTGAAGAACGAAAAAGTACCAAAAAGTCCCCTTTTATAGATTCTCATTTACTACGGGCTCTAAATGCTTATTTTCATGTTTCTAGGTTCAATTTAATAGAAAACTCAAAAAGTACCAGTCGAAAGACGAAAAAGTACCAGTCGAAAGACGAAAAAGTACCAAAAAGTCCCCTTTTGTAGATTCTCATTTACTCCGGGCTCTACATGCTTAATTTCATGTTTCTAGGTTAAATTCTATAGAAAACTCAAAAAGTACCAGTCGAAGGACGAAAAGTACCAAAAAGTCCCCTTTTATAGATTCTCATTTACTCCGGGCTCTACATGCTTAATTTCATGTTTCTAGGTTAAATTTTATAGAAAACTCAAAAAAGTACCAGTCGAAAGACGAAAAAGTACCAAAAAGTCCCCTTTATAGATTCTCATTTACTAAGGGCTCTACATGCTTAATTTCATGTTTCTAGGTTAAATTTTATAGAAAACTCAAAAAGTACCAGTCGAAGGACGAAAAAGTACCAAAAAGTCCCCTTTTATAGATTCTCATTTACTAAGGGCTCTACATGCTTAATTTCATGTTTCTAGGTTAAATTTTATAGAAAACTCAAAAAGTACCAGTCGAAGAACGAAAAAGTACCAAAAAGTCCCCTATTATAGATTCTCATTTACTCTGGGCTCTACATGCTTAATTTCATGTTTCTAGGTTAAATTTTATAGAAAACTCAAAAAGTACCAGTCGAAGGACGAAAAAGTACCAAAAAGTCCCCTATTATAGATTCTCATTTACTCTGGGCTCTACATGCTTAAATTCATGTTTCTAGGTTAAATTTTATAGAAAACTCAAAAGTACCAGTCGAAAGACGAAAAGTTCCAAAAAGTCCCCTTTTATAGATTCTCATTTACTACGGGCTCTACATGCTTAATTTCATGTTTCTAGGTTAAATTTTATAGAAAACTCAAAAAATATCAATCGAAAGACGAAAAAGTGCCAAAAAGTCCCCTTTTATAGATTCTCATTTACTAAGGGCTCTACATGCTTAATTTCATGTTTCTAGGTTAAATTTTATAGAAAAACTCAAAAAGTACCACTCGAAGGACGAAAAAGTACCAAATAGTCCCCTTTTATAGATTCTCATTTACTAAGGGCTCTACATGCTTAATTTTATGTTTCTAGGTTAAATTTTATAGGAAACTCAAAAAGTACCAGTCGAAGGACGAAAAAGTACCAAAAAGTCCCCTTTTATAGATTCTCATTAACTAAGGCCTCCGCATGCTTAATTTCATGTTTCTAGGTTAAATTTTATAGAAAACTCAAAAAGTACCAGTCGAAGGACGAAAAAGTACCAAAACGTCCCCTATTATAGATTCTCATTTACTCTGGGCTCTACATGCTTAATTTCATGTTTCTAGGTTAAATTTATAGAAAACTCAAAAAGTACCAGTCGAAGGACGAAAAAGTACCAAAAAGTTCCCTTTTATAGATTCTCATTTACTCTGGGCTATACATGCTTAAATTCATGTTTCTAGGTTAAATTTTATAGAAAACTCAAAAAGTACCAGTCGAAAGACGAAAAAGTTCCAAAAAGTCCCCTTTTATAGATTCTCATTTACTCCGGGCTCTACATGCTTAATTTCATGTTTCTAGGTTAAATTTTATAGAAAACTCAAAAAGTACCAGTCGAAGGACGAAAAAGTACCAAAACGTCCCCTATTATAGATTCTCATTTACTCTGGGCTCTACATGCTTAATTTCATGTTTCTAGGTTAAATTTTATAGAAAACTCAAAAAGTACCAGTCGAAGGACGAAAAAGTACCAAAAAGTTCCCTTTTATAGATTCTCATTTACTAAGGGCTCTACATGCTTAATTTCATGTTTCTAGGTTAAATTTTATAGAAAACTCAAAAAGTACCAGTCGAAGGACGAAAAAGTACCAAATAGTCCCCTTTTATAGATTCTCATTTACTAAGGGCTCTACATGCTTAATTTTATGTATCTAGGTTAAATTTTATAGAAAACTCAAAAAGTACCAGTCGAAGGACGAAAAAGTACCAAAAAGTCCCCTTTTATAGATTCTCATTAACTAAGGCCTCCACATGCTTAATTTCATGTTTCTAGGTTAAATTTTATAGAAAACTCAAAAAGTACCAGTCGAAGGACGAAAAAGTACCAAAAAGTCCCCTTTTATAGATTCTCATTTACTCCGGTCTCTACATGTTTAATTTCATGTTTCTAGGTTCAATATTATAGAAAATTCAAAAAGTACCTTTTGAAGAACGAAAAAGTACCAAAAAGTCCCGTTTTATAGATTCTCAATTACTCCGAGCGCTACATGCTTAATTTCATGTTTCTAGGTTAATTTTAAAGAAAACTCAAAAAAGTACCTGTGTAGAACGAAAAAGTAGCGAAAAGTCCTTTTATTATTAATTTCATGTTTCTATTTCAATGTCATAGAAAACTCAAAAAGGACCAGTTGGAGAATGAAAAGTACCAAAAAATATCACTTGATACCGGGGTTCCAAATAACACCCCATTAGGATATTTAGTGTTTCTAAATTTAAAAATTTTATCTAAATTGGATCATTGTGGTTGAATAAAATCAAATTTCCCGTTTTTACCCCTTTTGGTACTTTTTTCCTCCCCATTAACGAAATAAAAATTCTATTCCAAAAAGTTGCAACATCGTAGTGGGAGCCCGTTATTATGTATTCATATGTATAAGTTAATAAACCAAAACAATGTTTTATGAAAAAGTACCAAAAATAGGTACAATTTTAACCCCTTAAACGTCCGAATATCCAAAAAGTACTAAATTCATATTTTTATTTTTTCGTTAAGTTATGAAGGAGTCAAAAATATTTTTGAATGTGCACTGGTTTAAAAGATACATGGGGTGCGAAAAAAGTACCAAAATACAGTTTTTACCCGTTTATTCCCTAAACGGGCCGAATTTTAAAAAAGTACCAGACACCTGTCCGTTTATTTTTTAAATGAACGGCGATAAGCTTTAAACTGTTTTTGTATCTTTTCTAGTTTAGGAGATATAAGGTTACCGAATTTACCCCGTTTTTACCCTTTTTTACCCCCTAACATTCGAATTTCCAAAAATCCCGTCTTAGTGGATCTATTTGGCGGGAGACCAACCTCCTGTCCAAATTTCAGCTCTTTAGCTTCAACCGTTTAGGCTGTGCGATGATGAATCAGTCAGTCAGTCAGTCAGTAACGTTAGAATTTTATATATATAGATGAGGCGGCGCTTACAGCCGAACGGCTCTTTACTTTAGGCGAACTGGCCAAAAACGGTTATAGGACACGTCATCAATGTATACTGGACACATTGGAAGGTTATACACATTCATCGGACGTGCCTGATCGCATACCAGACACTGAATATGTCGGAAACTTTGAAACGCTAATCCCAGATAGAATGTCTTGGTCAAGCGGAACATTATAGCAAATACCAGTAGGAATCCGTTGCTACACGGATGGCTCTAAATTAGGGGACAAAGTGGGTCTGGGGTTCTATATTGAAGACCCAGAAACAGAAATATACCACCGTTTACCTAATCATAACACAAGCTTCCAGGCAGAAGTACGAGCAATAACGGAATGTGTAAATTGGATTAGAATAAATATGGCGCCCACAGGGCTTAATATATTTACCGACAGCCAGAAGGCAATTTGTGCGATATCAGGTGATAGAATTAAATCTAAGACCGTATTGGATTGTAAGAAAGCTTTAACTGAATACTCTCCCAGAGGTAAGGTTCACATCATATGGGTACCAGGCCACTCGGGAGTAATCGGCAACGAAAGGGCGAATGTAATAGCTTTAAAGGGAAGGGAGCTCGATGTAGTTAACCTGACAAACGCAAAACCATTCGACGCAACAAAAGCTGAATTAAAAATATGGATGAGAGAATCCCATAAGGCCTCTTGGAATAATGAAACGGTGGGTAGAACCACAAAGATTCTATGGGGTGACCCTGATGAGAGCAAGACGAGAAATCTTCTCAAAATGAGCAAGTCTGAGGTTAGTATGATGGTACGTATTCTCAGTGGACACACAGGATTACGAGCACATCTATACAAAATTGGACGTGCGAATTCAGACGAATGTAGAGCATGTGGAGAGGACAGTGAAACTCTGGAGCACTTTCTTTGCCATTGTCAGGCATTCGTCGAAGTTAGATCCAAGTATCTTGGAAGTGATGTTATTCCGGAAATAACATTCTTAACCAACACCGATTGGAAGATTCTTAGGAATTACGTCCAGGAAACTGAGTTTCTGAACATTCAGTAAACAATTTTTTTTTTTTTTTTTTTTTCTTGAATTGGAGCGCACAACAGGCCGGATAGTGGCCTAGGTGTATTTCTTCGGATTTGATGTAGTATACATCCTCCTATCAACCTAACCTAACCTAACCTAACCTAAACATAGAACAATAATTCTACCGATCTATCAAATTGACCAATTTGTAAAAATACACATTATGCTTCAAATGATGTACCATATTAAAGTGCAATCATAATGCTTTAAAATGAAGCATAAATGACTGTCATAGCGTGAAAACTGTCAATGTTATTTGCAGCCATATCGGAACCTCAAACTACCGCGTTTTTAAAGCTGTGAAAATAATTCTACCGATCTATCCAATTGGCTATTTTCCAAAAATATATTATGGAATAAATTATATACCAAAGCAAATGGCAACTATAATGCAATAAAAAGATATATAAACGACTGTTATAACATGAAAACTATAAAAGTTATTTGCAACCGAATTCGCAGCCTTGAATTACCGCATTTCTAAACCTGTACCAATAAATATACCGATCTATCCAACTTTTGTAAAAATTCATTATGCCACAAATTATACACCAAAATAAAGTGCAACTGTAATGCTTTAAAATGATGCATAAACTATTGCCCTAGCATGAAAACTGTCAAAGTTATTTGCAACCATATCGGAACCTCAAATTACCGCGTTTTTAAACATAGAGCAATAATTCTACCGATCCTTCAAATTGACCATTTTTTAGACGAACACATTGTGCCACAAATGATATACCAAATTAAAGTGCAATCATAATGCTTTAAAATGATGCATAAATGACTGTCATAGCGTGAAAACTGTCAATGTTATTTGCAGCCATATCGGAACCTCAAATTACCGCCTTTTTAAACCTGGGAAAATAATTCTATCGATCTATCCAATTGGCCATTTTCTAAAATACATTATGCAATAAATTATATAGCAAAACAAATGGCAACTATAATGCAATAAAAAGATGTATAAACGACTGTTATAACATGAAAACTATAAAATTTATTTGCAACCATATCGGAGCCTTAAATTACCGCATTTTTAAACCTGTACCAATAAATATACCGATCTATCCAATTTTTGTAAAAATTCATTATGCCACAAATTATACACCAAAACAAAGTGCAACTGTAATGCTTTAAAATGATGCATAAATGACTGTCATAGCAAGAAAAAACTGTCAAAGTTATTCACAACCATATCGGAACCTCAAATTACCGCGTTTTTTAAGCCTGGGAAAATAATTCTACCGATTTATCTAATTGGCCATTTTCTAAAAATACATTATGCAATAAATTATATACCAAAACAAATGGCAATTTTAATGCTTTAAAATGGTGCATAAACGACTGTCCTAGCACGAAAACTGCCAATGTTAATTGCAACCATATCGGAACCTCAGATTACAGCGTTTATTAAACATAGAACAATAATTCTACCGATCTCCCAAATTGACCAATTAGTAAAAACACACAATATGCTACAAATTATATACCATATTAAAGTGCAATCACAATGCTTTAAAATTAAAGGTTTTTTAAATAAAATTTAAAAAACCTTGGAAAATAATTCTATCGATCTATCCAATTGGCCATTTTCTAAAAATTCATTATGCAATAAATTATATACCAAAACAAATGGCAACTATAATGCAATAAAAAGATGTATAAACGACTGTTTGTAACAGATTTTGTTGAAAAATTTAATTTTTAAAAGACAATAATTGAAATTTTTTAAAACCAGAAGTTTGTAGATTGTTATATTTGCTATTGTTAATATGTTAAAAAAAATGTTTAGATAGATATTACGTTTGAATTTTGTTATGCATGTTATTATTATTTTTATATTTTCCGAAGATTTTCCTTTTAATACAAATCATAATCATACTACACGTTATATATTATCTTCATGAATTTCTTAAAAATAGGCCTATAGTATGTTATTTTTATATACTTAAACTAATTAACATTGTTAAATTTTGATATAATCATTGTATTTTAGAAACCTACTTTAATTATTAACTGTTCAGAACACTTTTACCTTAATTACTTTATATAAAATATATAAACTTAATATTAACGAATTAATTATACTAACTTAAAATATAAATGTAGTTTAATTTTATAAATTATCGAAAATGGTAACACTTAAAAATACCAACAAGAAATCTTCTGAACAAAGTTATTTATACTAACATTATATTAGTTATTTTTATTGTTATATTTATTCATAAGAGAATTAAAATAAACTCATAAAAATTTGTCTATGCTCTTAAATCATAAATTAATCATAAGATAATCATCATTAATTAATACATGAATATAGATGATTCACGACATCATCTCATGTTATGACATAAATTGATCACAGTTTTGACTGGAGTTAGCAACATTGGTAAATAACGATAACTGAAGTGATTATCAAGTAATTACATAAATTGCATGTCTAATTAATCCCGAGTTGTTGAGCCGAACTTCGTCTTCCGCTAAAAGTCTTTTTCAATATAATTTTGTAAGCACAAAGTCTATTTTGCGGAATATAAAAACATATATATAAATTACACTAAGTCTTAAAAATCAAAAGTGATATTAATTAATTGATAAACATCGTCAATTTAAATAATAATTTTTATTATTTATAAAGCCCAATTTTAATTGGTAGGTTTTTGTGAATTTCTAAAATAATTATTTCAGTAGTATAATGCTTAATTAATCCTCAGGGCTTTATTGTACGAAATCAATTTTTTGGAATTTTTGGAATACGATATACATAAGTTCCTCTATTGGCAACATCCAAACCTTGATGTCGATTTTAGATTTAAAGCATGGATTGCTGAATTCCATAAAAATTTCATGTGATTCGACTACGTTAGTTAATTACTTATGACTTTGATCAATTAACACGATACACGCCACATGTTCAAGTCCAAAGTCCACTATGATAAAAGTAATCTTAATCAAAAGCTGGGAGAAACAAAATCGAGATTTACTTTACTTTTCATAAACAAAATTACTGGCAGCTTCGTCGATTAATTGCTGAATAGTTGCCCAATGCTGCAACCCAAGTTAAAAAAGAACAATTCAACAAAAACAACAGCAGTAAACTTTTTACATAAAATAACAACAATAATGCGATGTCTCCAATAATCCAATGATAAGTATAGATCTAAGTAACAATCTAATGTAATAACTATATTTTAATATCGAAATTAAATTATAAGTTACAGCATGTTAGACAATCTATGTATATTATTTCTTATTAATTTTATTTAGCAATTTATTCATATATATTTCTAAAAGTTACAGTTCCATGGATGTTTTGAGCTCAAACCATCGTATACTGCAAACAATATATTAGAAGAGTAACAAATAAGGGTAAAACTTTGGAATAAATCTGCAACCTGAAGATACATCAAACAGTGAGTTATAATATACATTTCATTATTTAACATGCATTCGATTCAAAGCTAAAACTATATCTATATTTATGAATTTCATTTAATTTTTATACATATATAAAATACCTAATTATAAATTTAAAATATAAAAGGCAAAAAAAAAAAAAATTAATTTAAAATTTATATTAGTTAACATATGTTTGTGTTAGTTAAAAATTTTCACTAATGTTAAAGGGCTTTATTATAAAACAATAAATCAATTTTGAATTGCCATAATGAGTAATTTTGAGTAGATGTTATCATTTTGGGGAGTGCTAATAATGAAGCCGATTTTACGTAAGATGTTTTAGATATTTGACTAATTTACAAAAAAAAAAAAAAAAAAAACAGGAACACGAATGTATCAAATGTGTAAGAGGGTGGGTTTTCAGTTTCTAAGTGTTCCAAGTGATAATATCATCTGTCACCAATATATTTCTTAAACATATCCCAATAGCAATAAATAGCAATAGCCCAGTTTGTATTGTTTAGATTTCATTAGATTTTCAGTCTTGGAAGACTTTGTTTTCTTTTTTGTTTATGTAGGATTTTGAGGTAACGTATGGTCAAGAACCCTCCCAATCCGGCGAGCTCAGCCATTCCAGCTTCCCAGCACTGAGCGTACTGACCCACACAAAAGAGAATTAAAATTTAATTATTTTAAATCCTAAAATTTAAAAAAAAAAAATTTACATGAAAACTATAAAATTTATTTGCAACCATATCGGAGCCTTAAATTACCGCATTTCTAAACCTGTACCAATAAATATACCGATCTATCCAATTTTTGTAAAAATTCATTATGCCACAAATTATACACCAAAACAAAGTGCAACTGTAATGCTTTAAAATGATGCATAAACGATTGTCCTGGCATGAAAACTGTCAAAGTTATTTGCAACCATATCGGAACCTCAAATCATAGCGTTTTTAAGCATAGAACAATAATTCTACCGATCCATCGAATTTACAATTTTTTAGAAGAACACATTTTGCCACAAATGATATACCAAGTTAAAGTACAATCGTAATGCATTAAAGTGATGCATAAATTATTGTCATAGCATGAAAACTGTCAAAGTTATTCGCAACCATATCGGAACCTCAAATTACCGCCTTTTTAAACCTGGGAAAATAATTCTACCGATCTATCCAATTGGCCATTTTCTAAAAATACATTACGCAATAAATTATATACCAAAACAAATGGCAATTTTAATGCTTTAAAATGGTGCATAAACGACTGTCCTAGCACGAAAACTGTCAAAGTTAATTGCAACCATATCGGAAACTCAGATTACAGCGTTTATTAAACATAGAACAATAATTCTACCGATCTATCAAATTGACCAATTTGTAAAAACACACATTATGCAACAAATTATGTACCATATTAAAGTGCAATCATAATGCTTTAAAATGGTGCATAAATGACTGTCATAGCATGAAAACTGTCAATGTTATTTGCAACCATATCGGAACCTCAAACTACCGCGTTTTTAAAGCTGTGAAAATAATTCTACCGATCTATCCAATTGGCCATTTTCTAAAAATATATTATGGAATAAATTATATACCAAAGCAAATGGCAACTATAGTGCAATAAAAAGATATATAAACGACTGTTATAACATGAAAACTAAAAAAGTTATTTGCAACCATATCGGAGCCTTAAATTACCGCATTTTTGAACCTGCACCAATAAATATACCGATTTATCCAATTTTTGTAAAAATTCATTATGCCACAAATTATACACCAAAATAAAGTGCAACTCTTATGCTTTAAAATGATGCCTAAACTATTGCCCTAGCATGAAAACTGTCAAAGTTATTTGCAACCATATCGGAACCTCAAATTACCGCATTTTTAAACATAGAACAATAATTCTACCGACCCATCAAATTGACCATTTTTTAGACGAACACATTATGCTACAAATGATATACCAAATTAAAGTGCAATCATAATGCTCTAAAATGATGCATAATTGACTGCCATAGCATGAAAACAGTCAAAGTTATTCACAACCATATCGGAACCTCAAATTACCGCCTTTTTAAACCTGGGAAAATAATTCTACCGATCTATCCAATTGGCCATTTTCTAAAAATACATTATGCAATAAATTATATGCCAAAACAAATGGCAATTTTAATGCATAAACGACTGTCCTAGCACGAAAACTGCCAAAGTTAATTGCAACCATATCGGAACCTCAGATTACTGCGTTTATTAAACATAGGACAATAATTCTACCGATCTATCAAATTGACCAATTTGTAAAAACACACATTATGCTACAAATGATATACCATATTAAAGTGCAATCATAATGCTTTAAAATGATGCATAAATGACTGTCATAGCATGAAAACTGTCAATGTTTTTAAACATAGAACAATAATTCTACCGATCCATTAAATTTACCATTTTTTAGACGAACACATTATGCCACAAATGATATACCAAATTAAAGTGCAATCACAATGCTTTAAAATGATGCATAAATGACTGTCATAGCATGAAAACTGTCAAAGTTATTCACAACCATATCGGAACCTCAAATTACGGCCTTTTTAAACCTGGGAAAATAATTCTATCGATCTATCCAATTGGTAATTTTCTAAAAATACATTATGCAATAAATTATATACCAAAACAAATGGCAACTATAATGCAATAAAAAGATGTATAAACGACTGTTATAACATGAAAACTATAAAAGTTATTTGCAACCATATCGGAGCCTTAAATTACCGCATTTTTAAACCTGTACCAATAAATATACCGATCTATCCAATTTTTGTAAAAATTCATTATGCCACAAATTATACACCAAAACAAAGTGCAACTGTAATGCTTTAAAATGATGTATAAATGACTGTCATAGCATGAAAACTGTCAAAGTTATTCACAACCATATCGGAGCCTCAAATTACCGCGTTTTTAAACCTGGGAAAATAATTCTACCGATCTATCCAATTGGCCATTTTCTAAAAATACATTATGCAATAAATTATATACCAAAACAAATGGCAATTTTAATGCATAAACGACTGTCCTAGCACGAAAACTGCCAAAGTTAATTGCAACCATATCGGAACCTCAGATCATTGCGTTTATTAAACATAGAACAATAATTCTACCGATCTATCAAATTGACCAATTTGTAAAAACACACATTATGCTACTAATGATATACCATATTAAAGTGCAATCATAATGCTTTAAAATGATGCATAAATGACTGTCATAGCGTGAAAACTGTCAATGTTATTTGCAGCCATATCGGAACCTCAAATTACCGCGTTTTTAAAGCTGTGAAAATAATTCTACCGATCTATCCAATTGGCCATTTTCTAAAAATATATTATGCAATAAATTATATACCAAAACAAATGGCAACTATAATGCAATAAAAAGATATATAAACGACTGCTATAACATGAAAACTATAAAAGACATTTGCAACCATATCGGAGCCATAAATTACCGCATTTCTAAACCTGTACCAATAAATATACCGATCTATCCAATTTTTGTAAAAATTCATTATGCCACAAATTATACACCAAAACAAAGTGCAATCGTAATGCATTAAAATGATGCATAAATGACTGTCATAGCATGAAAACTGTCAAAGTTATTCACAACCATATCGGAACCTCAAATTACCGCGTTTTTAAACATAGAACAATAATTCTACCGATCCATCAAATTGACCATTTTTTAGACGAACACATTATGCTACAAATGATATACCAAATTAAAGTGCAATCATAATGCTCTAAAATGATGCATAATTGACTGTCATAGCATGAAAACAGTCAGAATTATTCACAACCATATCGGAACCTCAAATTACCGCCTTTTTAAACCTGGGAAAATAATTCTACCGATCTATCCAATTGGCCATTTTCTAAAATATATTATGCAATAAATTATATACCAAAACAAATGACAATTTTAATGTTTTAAAATGGTGCATAAATGACTGTCCATATCGGAACCTCAGCTTACAGCGTTTATTAAACATAGAACAATAATTCTACCGATCTCCCAAATTGACCAATTAGTAAAAACACACATTATGCTACAAATTATATACCATATTAAAGTGCAATCACAATCCTTTAAAATGATGCATAAATGACTGTCATAGCACGAAAACTGTCAATGTTATTTGCAACCATATCGGAAGCTCAAATTACCGCCTTTTTAAAGCTGTGAATATAATTCTACCGATCTATCCAATTGGCCATTTTCTAAAAATATATTATGCAATAAATTATATACCAAAGCAAATGGCAACTATAATGCAATAAAAAGATATATAAACGACTGTTATAACGTGAAAACTATAAAAGATATTTGCAACCATATCGGAGCCTTAAATTACCGCATTTCTAAACCTGTACCAAAAATACACCGATCTATCCAATTTTTGTAAAAATTCATTATGCCACAAATTATACACCAAAATAAAGTGCAACTCTTATGCTTTAAAATGATGCCTAACCTATTGCCCTAGCATGAAAACTGTCAAAGTTATTTGCAACCATATCGGAACCTTAGATTACAGCGTTTATTAAACATAGAACAATAATTCTACCGATCCATCAAATTGACCATTTTTTAGACGAACACATTATGCTACAAATGATATACCAAATAAAAGTGCAATCATAATGCTTTAAAATGATGCATAAATGACTGTCATAGCATGAAAACTGTCAAAGTTATTCACAACCATATCGGAACCTCAAATTACCGCCTTTTTAAACCTGGGAAAATAATTCTACCGATCTATCCAATTGGCCATTTTCTAAAAATACATTATGCAATAAATTATATACCAAAACAAATGGCAATTTTAATGCTTTAAAATGGTGCATAAATGACTGTCCATATCGGAACCTCAGATTACAGCGTTTATTAAACATAGAACAATAATTCTACCGATCTCCCAAATTGACCAATTAGTAAAAACACACATTATGCTACAAATTATATACCATATTAAAGTGCAATCACAATCCTTTAAAATGATGCATAAATGACTGTCATAGCACGAAAACTGTCAATGTTATATGCAACCATATCGGAAGCTCAAATTACCGCCTTTTTAAAGCTGTGAATATAATTCTACCGATCTATCCAATTGGCCATTTTCTAAAAATATATTATGCAATAAATTATATACCAAAGCAAATGGCAACTATAATGCAATAAAAAGATATATAAACGACTGTTATAACATGAAAACTATAAAAGTTATTTGCAACCATATCGGAGCCTTAAATTACCGCATTTTTGAACCTGTGCCAATAAATATACCGATCTATCCAATTTTTGAAAAAATTCATTATGCCACAAATTATACACCAAAATAAAGTGCAACTGTAATGCTTTAAAATGATGCGTAAACTAATGCCCTAGCATGAAAACTGTCAAAGTTATTTGCAACCATATCGGAACTTCAAATTACCGCCTTTTTAAACATAGAACAATAATTCTACCGATCCATCAAATTGACCATTTTTTAGACGAACACATTATGCCACAAATGATATACCAAATTAAAGTGCAATCATAATGCTCTAAACTGATGCATAAATGACTGTCATAGCATGAAAACTGTCAAAGTAATTCACAACCATATCGGAACCTCAAATTACCGCCTTTTTAAACCTGGGAAAATAATTCTATCGATCTATCCAATTGGCCATCTTCTAAAAATACATTATGCAATAAATTATATACCGATCTATCCAATTTTTGTAAAAATTCATTATGCCACAAATTATACACAAAAACAAAGTGCAACTGTAATGCTTTAAAATGATGCATAAATGACTGTCATAGCATGAAAACTGTCAAAGTTATTCACAACCATATCGGAACCTCAAATTACCGCGTTTTTAAACATAGAACAATAATTCTACCGATCCATCAAATTGACCATTTTTTAGACGTACACATTATGCCACAAATGATATACCAAATTAAAGTGCAATCATAATGCTTTAAAATGATGTATAAATGACTGTCATAGCATGAAAACTGTCAAAGTTATTCACAACCATATCGGAACCTCAAATTACCGCCTTTTTAAACCTGGGAAAATAATTCTATCGATCTATCCAATTGGCCATTTTCTAAAAATACATTATGCAATAAATTATATACCAAAACAAATGGCAATTTTAATGCATAAACGACTGTCCTAGCACGAAAACTGCCAAAGTTAATTGCAACCATATCGGAACCTCAGATTACTGCGTTTATTAAACATAGAACAATAATTCTACCGATCTATCAAATTGACCAATTTGTAAAAACACACATTATGCTACAAATGATATACCATATTAAAGTGCAATCATAATGCTTTAAAATGATGCATAAATGACTGTCATAGCATGAAAACTGTCAATGTTTTTAAACATAGAACAATAATTCTACCGATCCATTAAATTTACCATTTTTTAGACGAACACATTATGCCACAAATGATATACCAAATTAAAGTGCAATCACAATGCTTTAAAATGATGCATAAATGACTGTCATAGCATGAAAACTGTCAAAGTTATTCACAACCATATCGGAACCTCAAATTACCGCCTTTTTAAACCTGGGAAAATAATTCTATCGATCTATCCAATTGGCCATTTTCTAAAAATACATTATGCAATAAATTATATACCAAAACAAATGGCAACTATAATGCAATAAAAAGATGTATAAACGACTGTTATAACATGAAAACTATAAAAGTTATTTGCAACCATATCGGAGCCTTAAATTACCGCATTTTTAAACCTGTACCAATAAATATACCGATCTATCCAATTTTTGTAAAAATTCATTATGCCACAAATTATACACCAAAACAAAGTGCAACTGTAATGCTTTAAAATGATGTATAAATGACTGTCATAGCATGAAAACTGTCAAAGTTATTCACAACCATATCGGAGCCTCAAATTACCGCGTTTTTAAACCTGGGAAAATAATTCTACCGATCTATCCAATTGGCCATTTTCTAAAAACACATTATGCAATAAATTATATACCAAAACAAATGGCAATTTTAATGCACAAACGACTGTCCTAGCACGAAAACTGCCAAAGTTAATTGCAACCATATCGGAACCTCAGATCATTGCGTTTATTAAACATAGAACAATAATTCTACCGATCTATCAAATTGACCAATTTGTAAAAACACACATTATGCTACTAATGATATACCATATTAAAGTGCAATCATAATGCTTTAAAATGATGCATAAATGACTGTCATAGCGTGAAAACTGTCAATGTTATTTGCAGCCATATCGGAACCTCAAATTACCGCGTTTTTAAAGCTGTGAAAATAATTCTACCGATCTATCCAATTGGCCATTTTCTAAAAATATATTATGCAATAAATTATATACCAAAACAAATGGCAACTATAATGCAATAAAAAGATATATAAACGACTGCTATAACATGAAAACTATAAAAGACATTTGCAACCATATCGGAGCCATAAATTACCGCATTTCTAAACCTGTACCAATAAATATACCGATCTATCCAATTTTTGTAAAAATTCATTATGCCACAAATTATACACCAAAACAAAGTGCAAATGTAATGCTTTAAAATGATGCATAAACGATTGTCCTGGCATGAAAACTGTCAAAGTTATTTGCAACCATAACGGAACCTCAAATCATAGCGTTTTTAAACATAGAACAACAATTCTACCGATCCATCAAATTTACAATTTTTTAGAAAAACACATTTTGCCACAAGTGATATACCAAGTTAAAGTACAATCGTAATGCATTAAAATGATGCATAAATGACTGTCATAGCATGAAAACTGTCAAAGTTATTTGCAACCATAACGGAACCTCAAATCATAGCGTTTTTAAACATAGAACAACAATTCTACCGATCCATCAAATTGACCATTTTTTAGACGAACACATTATGCTACAAATGATATACCAAATTAAAGTGCAATCATAATGCTCTAAAATGATGCATAATTGACTGTCATAGCATGAAAACAGTCAGAATTATTCACAACCATATCGGAACCTCAAATTACCGCCTTTTTAAACCTGGGAAAATAATTCTACCGATCTATCCAATTGGCCATTTTCTAAAAATACATTATGCAATAAATTATATACCAAAACAAATGGCAATTTTAATGCTTTAAAATGGTGCATAAATGACTGTCCATATCGGAACCTCAGATTACAGCGTTTACTAAACATAGAACAATAATTCTACCGATCTCCCAAATTGACCAATTAGTAAAAACACACATTATGCTACAAATTATATACCATATTAAAGTGCAATCACAATCCTTTAAAATGATGCATAAATGACTGTCATAGCACGAAAACTGTCAATGTTATTTGCAACCATATCGGAAGCTCAAATTACCGCCTTTTTAAAGCTGTGAATATAATTCTACCGATCTATCCAATTGGCCATTTTCTAAAAATATATTATGCAATAAATTATATACCAAAGCAAATGGCAACTATAATGCAATAAAAAGATATATAAACGACTGTTATAACGTGAAAACTATAAAGATATTTGCAACCATATCGGAGCCTTAAATTACCGCATTTATAAACCTGTACCAAAAATACACCGATCTATCCAATTTTTGTAAAAATTCATTATGCCACAAATTATACACCAAAATAAAGTGCAACTCTTATGCTTTAAAATGATGCCTAACCTATTGCCCTAGCATGAAAACTGTCAAAGTTATTTGCAACCATATCGGAACCTTAGATTACAGCGTTTATTAAACATAGAACAATAATTCTACCGATCCATCAAATTGACCATTTTTTAGACGAACACATTATGCTACAAATGATATACCAAATAAAAGTGCAATCATAATGCTCTAAAATGATGCATAATTGACTGTCATAGCATGAAAACAGTCAAAGTTATTCACAACCATATCGGAACCTCAAATTACCGCCTTTTTAAACCTTGGAAAATAATTCTACCGATCTATCCAATTGGCCATTTTCTAAAAATACATTATGCAATAAATTATATACCAAAACAAATGGCAATTTTAATGCTTTAAAATGGTGCATAAATGACTGTCCATATCGGAACCTCAGATTACAGCGTTTATTAAACATAGAACAATAATTCTACCGATCTCCCAAATTGACCAATTAGTAAAAACACACATTATGCTACAAATTATATACCATATTAAAGTGCAATCACAATCCTTTAAAATGATGCATAAATGACTGTCATAGCACGAAAACTGTCAATGTTATATGCAACCATATCGGAAGCTCAAATTACCGCCTTTTTAAAGCTGTGAATATAATTCTACCGATCTATCCAATTGGCCATTTTCTAAAAATATATTATGGAATAAATTATATACCAAAACAAATGGCAACTATAATGCAATAAAAAGATGTATAAACGACTGTTATAACATGAAAACTATAAAATTTATTTGCAACCATATCGGAGCCTTAAATTACCGCATTTTTAAACCTGTACCAATAAATATACCGATCTATCCAATTTTTGTAAAAATTCATTATGCCACAAATTATACACCAAAACAAAGTGCAACTGTAATGCTTTAAAATGATGCATAAATGACTGTCATAGCATAAAAACTGTCAAAGTTATTCACAACCATATCGGAACCTCAAATTACCGCCTTTTTAAACCTGGGAAAATAATTCTACCGATCTATCCAATTGGCCATTTTCTAAAAATACATTATGCAATAAATTATATACCAAAACAAATGGCAATTTTAATGCTTTAAAATGGTGCATAAATGACTGTCCTAGCACAAAAACTGTCAAAGTTAATTGCAACCATATCGGAACCTCAGATTACAGCGTTTATTAAACATAAAACAATAATTCTACGATCTATCAAATTGACCAATTTGTAAAAACACACATTATGCTACAAATTATGTACCATATTAAATTGCAATCATAATGCTTTAAAATGGTTCATAAATGACTGTCATAGCATGAAAACTGTCAATGTTATTTGCAACCATATCGGAACCTCAAACTACCGCGTTTTTAAAGCTGTGAAAATAATTCTACCGATCTATCCAATTGGCCATTTTCTAAAAATATATTATGCAATAAATTATATACCAAAGCAAATGGCAACTATAGTGCAATAAAAAGATATATAAACGACTGTTATAACATGAAAACTATAAAAGATACTTGCAACCATATTGTGATGGTGACAATTTATTTTACAAATTTTTTTTTAGTCATTCTTCAAAATTTTCTGTAACAAAATTATTTTTTTTTACATACATTTTAGTTTGGGTGTAGCTATTATTGAATTTGGTTTTCAAAATGTTAAAATTTTAGTTGAGTTGGCCTTGATTTTGATTGTATTTGAAATGTCGAAAATTTTCATAATTTTTATCAAACTGAAAAATAAATTGAATAGAAAGGTCGTAGATACGGAAAAGTTTTATATTGTTTCGTTGTTAATTTTGCTTGTGTGAACTTTTGCTAACTTGAAGAAATCCTGAAGGATACTTGTATTTGCTGGTGAAAATTATTATAAATTTTAAATAATTTGAAGTTTAATCTTTTTGGGTAAGCATTTTCTGGAAATTTGTGAAAGCTCGAAATTTATTTAGTGTTGATTTTTTAGGATTAAATTTAATTTGCCTCGAGAATTGTCGTTTTGGGAAAATTATAGTTATCCTTGAGTCTAATTGTGGAATTATCCGAAAATCCTTTTGTTGTGTCATTTCGAAAGTCAGCCGTAAACTTGTGTGTCTTTATTATCCAGTCGGCGAAGATTTTGTTTGTCATTATTGGAAGACAATTGGCCATTTGTGGCCAATCTGGCCTGAGGACTACGACTTATCTCTATATAGATATCTATATCAATCTAATTATTGCAATTATAGTCTACTGGTGCAACATATCGAATACTCAACTTTCGTTTCGCATTGAATAGCATTCGTTATTACATCCAGGGTGACCAGATTTCTTAATAATTGGTTATTCCCGCATTATATTGGGAATTAAATTAATTCAAAACCAATTAAATCGTTTATTTTTTTTTAATTGTCGAATTTCAATCATTATTTAAATTTGCAACGAGCAATAACGGAATGTGTAAATTGGATTAGAATAAATATGGCGCCCACAGGGCTTAATATATTTACCGACAGCCAGAAGGCAATTTGTGCGATATCAGGTGATAGAATTAAATCTAAGACCGTATTGGATTGTAAGAAAGCTTTAACTGAATACTCTCCCAGAGGTAAGGTTCACATCATATGGGTACCAGGCCACTCGGGAGTAGCCGGCAACGAAAGGGCGAATGTAATAGCTTTAAAGGGAAGGGAGCTCGATGTAGTTAACCTGACAAACGCAAAACCATTCGACGCAACAAAAGCTGAATTAAAAATATGGATGAGAGAATCCCATAAGGCCTCTTGGAATAATGAAACGGTGGGTAGAACCACAAAGATTCTATGGGGTGACCCTGATGAGAGCAAGACGAGAAATCTTCTCAAAATGAGCAAGTCTGAGGTTAGTATGATGGTACGTATTCTCAGTGGACACACAGGATTACGAGCACATCTATACAAAATTGGACGTGCGAATTCAGACGAATGTAGAGCATGTGGAGAGGACAGTGAAACTCTGGAGCACTTTCTTTGCCATTGTCAGGCATTCGTCGAAGTTAGATCCAAGTATCTTGGAAGTGATGTTATTCCAGAAATAACATTCTTAACCAACACCGATTGGAAGATTCTTAGGAATTACGTCCAGGAAACTGAGTTTCTGAACATGGAAAAATAATACATTCAGTGAACAATTTTTTTTTTTTTTTTTTTTTTTTTTTTTTTTTTTTTTCTTGAATTGGAGCGCACAACAGGCCCGATAGTGGCCTAGGTGTATTTCTTCGGATTTGATGTAGTATACATCCTCCTATCAACCTACCTACCTACCTACCTAAATTTGCAACCTTATAATTAAATAATTTCTTTAATATCGTTTTTGATTGAATATCTTCCTAATTTTTTTAACGTAAATGTAATAATTGTTCTTAACGTTCGTTATTTTGTTATTTTAATATGGTCACCTAATTAATTTTTTTTAATGTAGAAACAATATATTTAACAAATTCAACTTAGTATATCTACTATATTCCAAATACCCTAATTTTACATTAATCCCTTTTACTTAAACACCCTACATACATACTTTTAAATACATTCAACAACCCAACACACAAACTTATATTAGACATTCAAAAATCACACTTTTTGACTTTGCTTATGGTTGAGTAAAAAAAAAAAAATTAATCTACGTTCCACTGTCATCCGGCGCCTGCTGACTACGTTGGACCATTAAAATGTAAGTTTTTGCCAATTTTATTCCTTATCAACCATAATATTTAGATACACATGCATTTATAAACGTAATATTAATAATTTGAACCTTTTTAATAATTGAAATTACAACTAATGTTGTCACATATTAATTTTATTTATATTTGAACCATATTAATATTACGTATATGAATATCACCCAACAAACATTTTAATGTCACCAATTTTCATAATCAATTTTAATCTACTATTTTAATAAGATGAAAATTTCTTAATTTTCAAAAATTTCTATATTCATTTTAATTTCTACTATATAAAATATTAATGGTGATCAAATTTTGTATATTGTTTAATTTGAATTATTTTAATACATATTGATAATTTTATTTGCTTAAAAAAATCAATAAAATACTACTTGTTATTATTATGATTTCTAACATGAAATTCTGAATTATTATTATTTTTATTACGAAAGGTGAAGTATAGGTATGGGTCAATTAGGGTTGTTTATTTTTTTTAGTTTTATTTAGGGCTGACAAATAATACAGTATTCTGTCAGCATGGTGGGTGGGTATAGAACAGGTATGGCGAATTCCACCTTAAGCTATACCAGTATTGTCAACCGTTTCCCTTCCTTTATTCTATTCTATATGTTTTGCTTTGTGGTTATAGCTACCTAAAGTAAAATCCCCTGTAGCTGATTCTGAACGTTTTCTTGTATGTTTATTTGGGAACACAACACACCCCCCCAACGACGAGCACAGCCGAATTAATAGGTAGCATTGTTCCCATCGTAATATCACTACTCTGAGAATCGTTACAGAGATTTTTGGCGCCCAACGTGGGGCCTCAGTGATCGTAATTTTAAAAATTTTATTGTGCAAAAACATCTAGATGCTGAGGGCCTCTGAATCTTTTGTGTGTGGTAATTTACATATAGGTTATTTTTATTTTTCCGCTTTTCTTGTAACTTGTGTTTTTATTTTCTGTTACCGTGGATGTAATTGTTCATTGTGTCATATGATGATCAATTCCCGGTTTGACATTTAGTATAGCATCAGTTATCAGGGCTTGGGTTCGAACTCGAGATGTTGTTCTGGTGCTTATCGGTTCAATCCTCGTTTGACTCTTTCCCTCCTCTCTTTTCTATTCTTTATTTCTTTGGATCATTTCTTCAAAATTTGTCTATTTAGTTTGTTTTTTCTAATGTGTGGATTTAAGGTAGTTGATTTTGATTCGGTTACTTTCCTACAACGGATAATCAATCCCTATTTCTTTCTATTTTACTCATTTTTGTTTTGGACCATATTCTTTTGGCATCGGTCAAAAGTTTCCAACAAAATTGAGTAATTCTTTATCTTTCCAATTTTTTTTTACTTTTATGGGTTAATGGTTGATGACGTTTATTTTATAGTTTTTTTTTTGTTTATATTAGGTTGGTTGTTAGCTTTCTTTTTAGTTTCTTATTTGGTTCTATTTTGGTTCATAATTTGATTTTGTTTATTAGTTATGTTCATTTTGTTTTCTTTTATTTATCCTTTTATACCCATACCTAGAAAACTTCACCGAGTAGTAATGTTACGTTATATTGTTCTATCTATATTTTGTGATTTTCCGAAATTTAATTAGATTTGATATTTTTGTTGAGAATTTTTGCAAATTTTATTTTTGGACTCTTGATAATTAGGAATTGATTCTTAATTGGTTTAAATATTTTGACTTTCTGTACTCGGATTTGAATTTTATAAGAGTTTGTTGTTTTCTTTGCCATTGTCGTTCTTTACAATGCCGTTAGTTCGTAGTTGTGGAAATATTCCGGCGGACGTAGAGCAGGAAGCGAACGATACTTTGACCATGGATGAAGCAGCTGGTGGAGATAGACCTACCAATTCAGCTGTAAGACCTAGAACCCGATTACAAGCTCGAAAGGAGGCAACTGAACATAGGAATGATGAGACACATGTTCGTAGGATTGTAGATGAATCCTTAACTGGATTTAGGAAGGAAATTGCCCATATGATGGCAGAAGGATTTCGTAATTTGAGTTTAGCGAATCAAGGACAGGACAGACAACAAGTTCGGACAGAGCAGACGGATAGGAATCATGATGAATATCGTGACGATCTTAGTGTAGGTTCTCGGAATGATAGACAAAATCGTGCTTTTCGGAATATGGACAGAGACTTTGACAGAAATTCGGAAAAGATTTTGAATTTAATACGCAACTGGCGAATTCGCTTTACTGGTGATACTTCCGAAGTGACAGTGGACGAATTTATCTACAGAGTCAACACTCTCACCAATGCCAATTTAAAAGGAGACTTTGATTTATTATGTGAGCACTCTCATATACTTTTCGAGGGAAAAGCCCTAAAATGGTTTTGGCGATTTCATCGCAGTTGTGACACTATGGACTGGGACGAACTTTGTGACGCTTTAAAAAGACAGTACAAGGACTATAATACTGATTTTGACATAAAAGACGACATTTTACGTAGGAAACAAAAACATAACTGAGACATTCGACGACTATTATGACGCCATTATGATTCTCTCTGACAGATTGCGAACACCTTTATCTGAAAACGAACTGTGTGAAATCATTCAGCGAAATTTAAGACCAGAGGTGAGGCATGAGCTCCTACACCTGGAAATAAACCGAGTTGCTCAATTAAGACGCGCTGTAAGGAGACATGAGAAATTTGTTAAGGACATGTCTTCGTTTAGCTCAAACAAACGTCCTTATCAGAAGACTCAGGTGTCTGAAGTCGTTGAGAATGAACCTAAAACGAATGTAGAAGATTGTTTTGAAAAGGAGTCGGAAGTATGTTTAATTGTAAAGTCAGGCAAATGTTGGAATTGTGACAACGTAGGTCACACTTTCGTAGATTGTTTGGAGCCTCGTACCGTTTTTTGTTACGGTTGTGGTGCGAAAAACACGTATAAGCCTAATTGCCCAAAATGTCGGGGAAACTTCCAACGGGATGTTCGTTCGTCGAAGAACGGGCATCCGAAACAAAACTGAATGGGTCCATTTTTGACAAATTAATTTTACCTGAAAAGACAAACCTACCTGATGGAACAAAACTACCGGATACGACATATGCTATACCCAAAATTCACCCTCTACAAAGACCATATCACATTCGTCTCGAGGAATACAAACGAGCTAGGGAACGTATTTTTAATGAACCCATAGTTGAACATAAACCCAGTAGATCGGCGAAACGTATTCGGGAGTTTTACAAACAGCGGAAACAATTCGGCAAATATATAATTTCATCAATCGTGAATAAAACGAATGATAATAGGCCTTATATACTTCTGAACCTACAAAATAAAAATCGTTTTGCATTGCTCGATAGTGGTGCCAATGTCAATGTGATTGGTGGAGAGTTTTGTAAGGAGATTTTAGAATCTGGACACTTTAAACATGTAATGTCAAACGTAAAAACAGCTGACGGACAAACGCAACGTGTGTTAGGAACATGGTCTTTGGAAATCGAATTTAATGGTCAGAAGAAGTTAACTGAGTTTTTATTGATACCATCCATTACTCAAGACATTATCTGTGGTATAGATTTCTGGGACAAGTTTAAAATTCAAATTGTGTCAATAAACCAGGTCAACGAAATCAGCTCTCAGGAAACGTCGGACAAAATACCATTGACGTCTTCACAAATGCAACAGCTACAAAGAATCGTAGATTATTTTCCAAATTCGGAACGAGATGGACTGGGATGTACGACTCTTCTGGAACATAATATCGATACCGGCGAAGCTACTCCTATAAAGCAAAGATATTATCCAATATCCCCAGCAAGAGAAAAACTACTGTGTGCAGAAATAGACCGAATGCTAAGTTTAGGAGTAATAGAAGAATGCCCAACATCACCGTGGTCATCTCCTGGAGTGCTTATTGTAAAACCTGGTAAAGTGCGTTTTTGCTTGGACAGTAGGAAATTGAACTCAGTGACGACAAAAGACGCATATCCAATCCCAAACATAGACGGACTAATTTCGAGACTTCCTCCAATTTATTTTATTTCCAAAGTAGATCTGAAAGATGCATTTTGGCAAATAAAATTGGACGAAGCTTCAAGACCTAAGACAGCGTTCACCATCCCTAATCGGCCATTGTACCAGTTTACAAGAATGCCGTTTGGATTGTGTAATGCACCACAAACAATGTGTAGACTGATGGACCAAGTTATTCCGTACGATTTAAAGGCGAATGTTTTCGTATACCTGGACGACTTATTAATAATTTCGAAAGACTTTGACGAACACTTAAAGCACTTACAGGAGGTAGCTACTCAACTTCGACGAGCGAATTTAACAATAAATGTTAAGAAAAGCCACTTTTGTCTTCGACAGGTACAATATTTAGGATATGTTGTTGGAGAAGGGTCACTAAAAGTAGATCCTGGAAAAGTGGAGGCTATTTCACAATTCCCAGTACCCAAAACGGTACGACAACTTCGACAGTTTCTGGGTATGGCTGGCTGGTACCGTCGGTTTATAGATGACTATGCTACGGTTACCTTTCCAATGACAGAATTGTTATCAAAACGGAAATCTTTTGTATGGACAGATGA
The DNA here is from genome assembly GCF_015586225.1 of Lucilia sericata. NCBI lineage: Eukaryota > Metazoa > Arthropoda > Insecta > Diptera > Calliphoridae > Lucilia > Lucilia sericata. Next base: position 26,616 of record NW_023994639.1, read on the forward strand.
AGCCCAGAAATCCTTTGAAACCGTTAAAGCCAAGTTAAGTTCGGCACCAGTATTGGTACATGCAGACTTCAGCAAGCCATTCATTATTCAATGCGACGCAAGCATCTGTGGTATAGGAGCAGTACTGGCTCAATTAGATGACGAAGGGAACGAACGACCAATAGCGTACATGTCGCAAAAACTAAACAAAGCCCAAAGAAATTACTCAATCACAGAGTTGGAGTGTTTAGCCGTGATTTTAGCCACCAAAAAGTTCAGGGCGTATGTTGAAGGTCACCAGTTTAAGGTTATAACTGACCACGCCAGTCTCAAGTGGCTAATGAGACAAAAGGATCTCTCGGGACGTTTAGCCAGATGGGCCCTAAAATTACAGGGATTTGTGTTCACTATAGAACATCGTAAAGGTAAAGACAATTTGGTGCCGGACGCTTTATCGCGTGCATTTGAAAATGACACATCCATAGATGAAATAGAGCTCCAAACCATCCCATCCATTGACCTTAATTCAAAAGCCTTCGATAGTCCCGAATATACTCGTCTTAGAAATGAATTTTTGAATACAACATTACCAGATTACAAGGTTATAGAAAAATTTATTTACAAGAAAACACATTTTAGTTCTGGAAATTCAGATGAGTCTGACTGCTGGAAATTATGGGTACCAGAAGAACTTCGAAAAGAAGTTATATATGCAGCACATGACGTATCAAGCTCAGCTCATGGTGGTATTGCCAAAACAGTTCACCGTTTAAGGCAATTCTTCTTTTGGCCCAAATTAGTCGCGGATGTTAAAGACTATATAAACCATTGTTTCTTGTGTAAAACATCCAAAGCACAAACCTCATCGCTTCGACCACCCATGGGTGAAATAGTTGACACTGAAAGGCCATTCCAACGCATTTACGTCGATTTAATTGGACCATTCCCTCGTTCCAAAAATGGAAATATAGGTATTTTGATCATTCTGGATCACTTTACCAAGTTCACGTTTTTGAAGCCCTTAAGGAAATTTGTAGCGAAACCTATCATTGAATATCTCAATAATGAAATATTTACGTGCTATGGTGTTCCGGAAATCATTGTATCCGACAACGGTAGCCAGTTCAGATCTGCCGAGTTTAAGAGAATTATTGAAAAATTCGGTATTGACCACAAGTTCACTGCAGTACACAGCCCTCAGTCAAATGCAAGTGAGAGAGTTAATCGCTCGATAAACGAAGCTCTTCGTTCATACATTCGCAACGATCAGCGACAATGGGATGAATACCTGCCCAGCATTAACTGTGCGCTACGCAGCAGCGTTCATCAGACAACCGGACGGACACCTTATGAACTTTTATTCGGACAAACTATGATTACACATGGACAAGACTACGAAATTTTACGGAATTTGAAACTTTTAGCGGAGACAGACACTGAAATAGAACGACAGGACAATTTTACACTACTTCGGGACTCAATTCGGACAAAAGTAAAGGAAGCATATGAACGCAATGCGAAAACATATAATTTGAGATCCAGGTTTCGGGAATTTAACATTGGTCAGACTGTGGTAAGACGTAATTTCGCTCAGAGCTCCTTGGCGGATAATTTCAATGCGAAACTCGCACCTACTGGTATAAAGGCAGTCGTAAAGAAGCGAATTGGTAGGGTTAACTACGAACTCGAAGATATTAGTGGTGGTTACAAGGCTGTGTATCATGTCAAGGATATATGGGTCTAGGTTTTTTAATAATTCTGTCCCCGTTTTCAGATGAAATTCCGTGGCAAGCCTAGTATTTCATCTGCTTTGTGATGGTGACAATTTATTTTACAAAATTTTTTTTTAGTCATTCTTCCAAATTTTCTGTAACAAAATTATTTTTTTTTACATACATTTTAGTTTGGGTGTAGCTATTATTGAATTTGGTTTTCAAAATGTTAAAATTTTAGTTGAGTTGGCCTTGATTTTGATTGTATTTGAAATGTCGAAAATTTTCATAATTTTTATCAAACTGAAAAATAAATTGAATAGAAAGGTCGTAGATACGGAAAAGTTTTATATTGTTTCGTTGTTAATTTTGCTTGTGTGAACTTTTGCTAACTTGAAGAAATCCTGAAGGATACTTGTATTTGCTGGTGAAAATTATTATAAATTTTAAATAATTTGAAGTTTAATCTTTTTGGGTAAGCATTTTCTGGAAATTTGTGAAAGCTCGAAATTTATTTAGTGTTGATTTTTTAGGATTAAATTTAATTTGCCTCGAGAATTGTCGTTTTGGGAAAATTATAGTTATCCTTGAGTCTAATTGTGGAATTATCCGAAAATCCTTTTGTTGTGTCATTTCGAAAGTCAGCCGTAAACTTGTGTGTCTTTATTATCCAGTCGGCGAAGATTTTGTTTGTCATTATTGGAAGACAATTGGCCATTTGTGGCCAATCTGGCCTGAGGACTACGACTTATCTCTATATAGATATCTATATCAATCTAATTATTGCAATTATAGTCTACTGGTGCAACATATCGAATACTCAACTTTCGTTTCGCATTGAATAGCATTCGTTATTACATCCAGGGTGACCAGATTTCTTAATAATTGGTTATTCCCGCATTATATTGGGAATTAAATTAATTCAAAACCAATTAAATCGTTTATTTTTTTTAATTGTCGAATTTCAATCATTATTTAAATTTGCAACCTTATAATTAAATAATTTCTTTAATATCGTTTTTGATTGAATATCTTCCTAATTTTTTTAACGTAAATGTAATAATTGTTCTTAACGTTCGTTATTTTGTTATTTTAATATGGTCACCTAATTAATTTTTTTTAATGTAGAAACAATATATTTAACAAATTCAACTTAGTATATCTACTATATTCCAAATACCCTAATTTTACATTAATCCCTTTTACTTAAACACCCTACATACATACTTTTAAATACATTCAACAACCCAACACACAAACTTATATTAGACATTCAAAAATCACACTTTTTGACTTTGCTTATGGTTGAGTAAAAAAAAAAAAAAATTAATCTACGTTCCACTGTCATCCGGCGCCTGCTGACTACGTTGGACCATTAAAATGTAAGTTTTTGCCAATTTTATTCCTTATCAACCATAATATTTAGATACACATGCATTTATAAACGTAATATTAATAATTTGAACCTTTTTAATAATTGAAATTACAACTAATGTTGTCACATATTAATTTTATTTATATTTGAACCATATTAATATTACGTATATGAATATCACCCAACAAACATTTTAATGTCACCAATTTTCATAATCAATTTTAATCTACTATTTTAATAAGATGAAAATTTCTTAATTTTCAAAAATTTCTATATTCATTTTAATTTCTACTATATAAAATATTAATGGTGATCAAATTTTGTATATTGTTTAATTTGAATTATTTTAATACATATTGATAATTTTATTTGCTTTAAAAAAATCAATAAAATACTACTTGTTATTATTATGATTTCTAACATGAAATTCTGAATTATTATTATTTTTATTACGAAAGGTGAAGTATAGGTATGGGTCAATTAGGGTAGTTTATTTTTTTTAGTTTTATTTAGGGCTGACAAATAATACAGTATTCTGTCAGCATGGTGGGTGGGTATAGAACAGGTATGGCGAATTCCACCTTAAGCTATACCAGTATTGTCAACCGTTTCCCTTCCTTTATTCTATTCTATATGTTTTGCTTTGTGGTTATAGCTACCTAAAGTAAAATCCCCTGTAGCTGATTCTGAACGTTTTCTTGTATGTTTATTTGGGAACACAACACACCCCCCCAACGACGAGCACAGCCGAATTAATAGGTAGCATTGTTCCCATCGTAATATCACTACTCTGAGAATCGTTACAATATCGGAGCCTTAAATTACCGCATTTTTGAACCTGTACCAATAAATATACCGATCTATCCAATTTTTGTAAAAATTCATTGTGCCACAAATTATACACCAAAATAAAGTGCAACTCTTATGCTTTAAAATGATGCCTAAACTATTGCCCTAGCATGAAAACTGTCAAAGTTATTTGCAATCATAATGGAACCTCAAATCATAGCGTTTTTAAACATAGAACAACAATTCTACCGAATCATCAAATTTACAATTTTTTAGAAGAACACATTTTGCCACAAGTGATATACCAAGTTAAAGTACAATCGTAATGCATTAAAATGATGCATAAATGATTGTCATAGCATGAAAACTGTCAAAGTTATTCGCAACCATATCGGAACCTCAAATTGCAGCCTTTTTAAACCTGGGAGAATAATTCTATCGATCTATCCAATTGGCCATTTTCTAAAAATACATTATGCAATAAATTATACACCAAAACAAATGGCAACTATAATGCAATAAAAAGATGTATAAACGACTGTTATAACATGAAAACTATAAAATTTATTTGCAACCATATCGGAGCCTTAAATTACCGCATTTTTAAACCTGTACCAATAAATATACTAAATGTAATGCTTTAAAATGATGCATAAACGATTGTCCTGGCATGAAAACTGTCAAAGTTATTTGCAACCATAATGGAACCTCAAATCATAGCGTTTTTAAACATAGAACAACAATTCTACCGAATCATCAAATTTACAATTTTTTAGAAGAACACATTTTGCCACAAGTGATATACCAAGTTAAAGTACAATCGTAATGCATTAAAATGATGCATAAATGATTGTCATAGCATGAAAACTGTCAAAGTTATTCGCAACATATCGGAACCTCAAATTACAGCCTTTTTAAACCTGGGAGCATAATTCTACCGATCTATCCAATTGGCCATTTTCTAAAAATACATTATGCAATAAATTATATACCAAAACACATGGCAATTTTAATGCATAAACGACTGTCCTAGCACGAAAACTGCCAAAGTTAATTGCAACCATATCGAAACCTCAGATTACTGCGTTTATTAAACATAGAACAATAATTCTACCGATCTATCAAATTGACCAATTTGTAAAAACACACATTATGCTACAAATGATATACCATATTAAAGTGCAATCATAATACTTTAAAATGATGCATAAATGACTGTCATAGCATGAGAACTGTCAATGTTATCTGCAACCATATCGGAACCTCAAATTATCGCGTTTTTTAAACATAGAACAATAATTCTACCGATCCATCAAATTGACCATTTTTTAGACGAACACATTATGCCACAAATGATATACCAAATTAAAGTGCAATCATAATGCTTTAAAATGAAGCATAAATGACTGTCATAGCATGAAAACTGTCAAAGTTATTCACAACCATATCGGAACCTCAAATTACCGCCTTTTTAGACCTGGGAAAATAATTCTATCGATCTATCCAATTGGCCATTTTCTAAAAATACATTATGCAATAAATTATATACCAAAACAAATGGCAACTATAATGCAATAAAAAGATGTATAAACGACTGTTATAACATGAGAACTATAAAATTTATTTGCAACCATATCGGAGCCTTAAATTACCGCATTTTTAAACCTGTACCAATAAATATACCGATCTATCCAATTTTTGTAAAAATTCATTATGCCACATATTATACACCAAAACAAAGTGCAACTGTAATGCTTTAAAATGATGCATAAATGACTGTCATAGCATGAAAACTGTCAAAGTTATTCACAACCATATCGGAACCTCAAATTACCGCCTTTTTAAACCTGGGAAAATAATTCTACCGATCTATCCAATTGGCCATTTTCTAAAAATACATTATGCAATAAATTATATACCAAAACAAATGGCAATTTTAATGCTTTAAAATGGTGCATAAACGACTGTCCTAGCACGAAAACTGCCAAAGTTAATTGCAACCATATCGGAACCTCAGATTACAGCGTTTATTAAACATAGAACAATAATTCTACCGATCTCCCAAATTGACCAATTAGTATAAACACACATTATGCTACAAGTTATATACCATATTAAAGTGCAATCACAATGCTTTAAAATGATGCATAAATGACTGTCATAGCATGAAAACTGTCAATGTTATTTGCAACCATATCGGAACCTCAAATTACCGCCTTTTTAAAGCTGTGAAAATAATTCTACCGATCTATCCAATTGGCCATTTTCTAAAAATATATTATGGAATTAATTATATACCAAAGCAAATGGCAACTATAATGCAATAAAAAGATATATAAACAACTGTTATAACATGAAAACTATAAAAGATATTTGCAACCATATCGGAGCCTTAAATTACCGCATTTCTAAACCTGTACCAATAAATATACCGATCTATCCAATTTTTGTAAAAATTCATTATGCCACAAATTAAACACCAAAACAAAGTGCAACTGTAATGCTTAAAAATGATGCATAAACGATTGTCCTGGCATGAAAACTGTCAAAGTTATTTGCAACCATATCGGAACCTCAAATCATAGCGTTTTTAAACATAGAACAACAATTCTACCGATCCATCGAATTTACAATTTTTTAGAAGAACACATTTTGCCACAAATGATATACCAAGTTAAAGTACAATCGTAATGCATTAAAGTGATGCATAAATTATTGTCATAGCATGAAAACTGTCAAAGTTATTCGCAACCATATCGGAACCTTAAATTACCGCCTTTTTAAACCTGGGAAAATAATTCTACCGATCTATCCAATTGGTCATTTTCTAAGAATACATTATATACCAAAACAAATGGCAATTTTAATGCTTTAAAATGGTGCATAAATGACTGTCCTAGCACGAAAACTGCCAAAGTTAATTGCAACCATATCGGAACCTCAGATTACAGCGTTTATTAAACATAGAACAATAATTCTACCGATCTATCAAATTGACCAATTTGTAAAAACACACATTATGCAACAAGTTATGTACCATATTAAAGTGCAATCATAATGCTTTAAAATGGTGCATAAATGACTGTCATAGCATGAAAACTGTCAATGTTATTTGCAACCATATCGGAACCTCAAACTACCGCGTTTTTAAAGCTGTGAAAATAATTCTACCGATCTATCCAATTGGCCATTTTCTAAAAATATATTATGGAATAAATTATATACCAAAGCAAATGGCAACTATAGTGCAATAAAAAGATATATAAACGACTGTTATAACATAAAAGCTATAAAAGTTATTTGCAACCATATCGGAGCCTTAAATTACCGCATTTTTGAACCTGTACCCATAAATATACCGATCTATCCAATTTTTGTAAAAATTCATTATGTCACAAATTATATACCAAAACAAAGTGCAACTGTAATGCTTTAAAATGATGTATAAATGACTGTCATAGCATGAAAACTGTCAAAGTTATTCACAACCATATCGGAGCCTCAAATTACCGCGTTTTTAAACCTGGGAAAATAATTCTACCGATTTATCCAATTGGCCATTTTCTAAAAATACATTATGCAATAAATTATATACCAAAACAAATGGCAATTTTAATGCATAAACGACTGTCCTAGCACGAAAACTGCCAAAGTTAATTGCAACCATATCGGAACCTCAGATCATTGCGTTTATTAAACATAGAACAATAATTCTACCGATCTATCAAATTGACCAATTTGTAAAAACACACATTATGCTACTAATGGTATACCATATTAAAGTGCAATCATAATGCTTTAAAATGATGCATAAATGACTGTCATAGCGTGAAAACTGTCAATGTTATTTGCAGCCATATCGGAACCTCAAATTACCGCGTTTTTAAAGCTGTGAAAATAATTCTACCGATCTATCCAATTGGCCATTTTCTAAAAATATATTATGCAATAAATTATATACCGAAACAAATGGCAACTATAATGCAATAAAAAGATATATAAACGACTGCTATAACATGAAAACTATAAAAGGTATTTGCAACCATATCGGAGCCTTTAATTACCGCATTTCTAAACCTGTACCAATAAATATACCGATCTATCCAATTTTTGTAAAAATTCATTATGCCACAAATTATACACCAAAACAAAGTGCAAATGTAATGCTTTAAAATGATGCATAAACGATTGTCCTGGCATGAAAACTGTCAAAGTTATTTGCAACCATAACGGAACCTCAAATCATAGCGTTTTTAAACATAGAACAACAATTCTACCGATCCATCAAATTTACAATTTTTTAGAAGAACACATTTTGCCACAAGTGATATACCAAGTTAAAGTACAATCGTAATGCATTAAAATGATGCATAAATGATTGTCATAGCATGAAAACTGTCAAAGTTATTCGCAACAATATCGGAACCTCAAATTTCTGCCTTTTTAAACCGGGGAGAATAATTCTACCGATCTATCCAATTGGCCATTTTCTAAAAATACATTATGCAATAAATTATATACCAAAACAAATGGCAATTTTAATGCTTTAAAATGGAGCATAAATGACTGTCCTAGCACGAAAACTGATAAAGTTAATTGCAACCATATCGGAAGCTCAAATTACCGCGTTTTTAAACCTGGGAAAATAATTCTACCGATCTATCCAATTGGCCATTTTCTAAAAATACATTATGCAATAAATTATATACCAAAACAAATGGCAATTTTAATGCTTTAAAATGGTGCATAAATGACTGTCCTAGCACGAAAACTGTCAAAGTTAATTGCAACCATATCGGAACCTCAGATTACAGCGTTTATTAAACATAGAACAGTAATTCTACCGATCCATCAAATTGACCATTTTTTAGACGAACACATTATAATACAAATGATATACCAAATAAAAGTACAATCATAATGCTTTAAAATGATGCATAAATGACTGTCATAGCATAAAAACTGTCAAAGTTATTCACAACCATATCGGAACCTCAAATTACCGCCTTTTTAAACCTGGGAAAATAATTCTACCGATCTATCCAATTGGCCATTTTCTAAAAATACATTATGCAATAAATTATATACCAAAACAAATGGCAATTTTAATGCTTTAAAATGGTGCATAAATGACTGTCCTAGCACGAAAACTGTCAAAGTTAATTGCAACCATATCGGAACCTCAGATTACAGCGTTTATTAAACATAAAACAATAATTCTACCGATCTATCAAATTGACCAATTTGTAAAAACACACATTATGCTACAAATTATGTACCATATTAAATTGCAATCATAATGCTTTAAAATGGTGCATAAATGACTGTCATAGCATGAAAACTGTCAATGTTATTTGCAACCATATCGGAACCCCAAACTACCGCGTTTTTAAAGCTGTGAAAATAATTCTACCGATCTATCCAATTGGCCATTTTCTAAAAATATATTATGGAATAAATTATATACCAAAGCAAATGGCAACTATAGTGCAATAAAAAGATATATAAACGACTGTTATAACATGAAAACTATAAAAGATATTTGCAACCATATCGGAGCCTTAAATTACCGCATTTTTGAACCTGTACCAATAAATATACCGATCTATCCAATTTTTGTAAAAATTCATTGTGCCACAAATTATACACCAAAATAAAGTGCAACTCTTATGCTTTAAAATGATGCCTAAACTATTGCCCTAGCATGAAAACTGTCAAAGTTATTTGCAATCATAATGGAACCTCAAATCATAGCGTTTTTAAACATAGAACAACAATTCTACCGAATCATCAAATTTACAATTTTTTAGAAGAACACATTTTGCCACAAGTGATATACCAAGTTAAAGTACAATCGTAATGCATTAAAATGATGCATAAATGATTGTCATAGCATGAAAACTGTCAAAGTTATTCGCAACCATATCGGAACCTCAAATTGCAGCCTTTTTAAACCTGGGAGAATAATTCTATCGATCTATCCAATTGGCCATTTTCTAAAAATACATTATGCAATAAATTATACACCAAAACAAATGGCAACTATAATGCAATAAAAAGATGTATAAACGACTGTTATAACATGAAAACTATAAAATTTATTTGCAACCATATCGGAGCCTTAAATTACCGCATTTTTAAACCTGTACCAATAAATATACTAAATGTAATGCTTTAAAATGATGCATAAACGATTGTCCTGGCACGAAAACTGTCAAAGTTATTTGCAACCATAATGGAACCTCAAATCATAGCGTTTTTAAACATAGAACAACAATTCTACCGAATCATCAAATTTACAATTTTTTAGAAGAACACATTTTGCCACAAGTGATATACCAAGTTAAAGTACAATCGTAATGCATTAAAATGATGCATAAATGATTGTCATAGCATGAAAACTGTCAAAGTTATTCGCAACATATCAAATTACAGCCTTTTTAAACCTGGGAGCATAATTCTACCGATCTATCCAATTGGCCATTTTCTAAAAATACATTATGCAATAAATTATATACCAAAAAACACATGGCAATTTTAATGCATAAACGACTGTCCTAGCACGAAAACTGCCAAAGTTAATTGCAACCATATCGAAACCTCAGATTACTGCGTTTATTAAACATAGAACAATAATTCTACCGATCTATCAAATTGACCAATTTGTAAAAACACACATTATGCTACAAATGATATACCATATTAAAGTGCAATCATAATGCTTTAAAATGATGCATAAATGACTGTCATAGCATGAGAACTGTCAATGTTATCTGCAACCATATCGGAACCTCAAATTATCGCGTTTTTAAACATAGAACAATAATTCTACCGATCCATCAAATTGACCATTTTTTAGACGAACACATTATGCCACAAATGATATACCAAATTAAAGTGCAATCATAATGCTTTAAAATGAAGCATAAATGAAAAACTGTCAAAGTTATTCACAACCATATCGGAACCTCAAATTACCGCCTTTTTAGACCTGGGAAAATAATTCTATCGATCTATCCAATTGGCCATTTTCTAAAAATACATTATGCAATAAATTATATACCAAAACAAATGGCAATTTTAATGCTTTAAAATGGTGCATAAACGACTGTCCTAGCACGAAAACTGCCAAAGTTAATTGCAACCATATCGGAACCTCAGATTACAGCGTTTATTAAACATAGAACAATAATTCTACCGATCTCCCAAATTGACCAATTAGTATAAACACACATTATGCTACAAGTTATATACCATATTAAAGTGCAATCATAATGCTTTAAAATGATGCATAAATGACTGTCATAGCGTGAAAACTGTCAATGTTATTTGCAGCCATATCGGAACCTCAAATTACCGCCTTTTTAAAGCTGTGAAAATAATTCTACCGATCTATCCAATTGGCCATTTTCTAAAAATATATTATGGAATAAATTATATACCAAAGCAAATGGCAACTATAATGCAATAAAAAGATATATAAACAACTGTTATAACATGAAAACTATAAAAGATATTTGCAACCATATCGGAGCCTTAAATTACCGCATTTCTAAACCTGTACCAATAAATATACCGATCTATCCAATTTTTGTAAAAATTCATTATGCCACAAATTAAACACCAAAACAAAGTGCAACTGTAATGCTTAAAAATGATGCATAAACGATTGTCCTGGCATGAAAACTGTCAAAGTTATTTGCAACCATATCGGAACCTCAAATCATAGCGTTTTTAAACATAGAACAACAATTCTACCGATCCATCGAATTTACAATTTTTTAGAAGAACACATTTTGCCACAAATGATATACCAAGTTAAGTACAATCGTAATGCATTAAAGTGATGCATAAATTATTGTCATAGCATGAAAACTGTCAAAGTTATTCGCAACCATATCGGAACCTTAAATTACCGCCTTTTTAAACCTGGGAAAATAATTCTACCGATCTATCCAATTGGTCATTTTCTAAGAATACATTATATACCAAAACAAATGGCAATTTTAATGCTTTAAAATGGTGCATAAATGACTGTCCTAGCACGAAAACTGCCAAAGTTAATTGCAACCATATCGGAACCTCAGATTACAGCGTTTATTAAACATAGAACAATAATTCTACCGATCTATCAAATTGACCAATTTGTAAAAACACACATTATGCAACAAATTATGTACCATATTAAAGTGCAATCATAATGCTTTAAAATGGTGCATAAATGACTGTCATAGCATGAAAACTGTCAATGTTATTTGCAACCATATCGGAACCTCAAACTACCGCGTTTTTAAAGCTGTGAAAATAATTCTACCGATCTATCCAATTGGCCATTTTCTAAAAATATATTATGGAATAAATTATATACCAAAGCAAATGGCAACTGTTATAACATAAAAGCTATAAAAGTTATTTGCAACCATATCGGAGCCTTAAATTACCGCATTTTTGAACCTGTACCAATAAATATACCGATCTATCCAATTTTTGTAAATATTCATTATGCCACAAATTATACACCAAAATAAAGTGCAACTCTTATGCTTTAAAATGATGCCTAAACTATTGCCCTAGCATGAAAACTGTCAAAGTTATTTGCAATCATAATGGAACCTCAAATCATAGCGTTTTTAAACATAGAACAACAATTCTACCGAATCATCAAATTTACAATTTTTTAGAAGAACACATTTTGCCACAAGTGATATACCAAGTTAAAGTACAATCGTAATGCATTAAAATGATGCATAAATGATTGTCATAGCATGAAAACTGTCAAAGTTATTCGCAACCATATCGGAACCTCAAATTACAGCCTTTTTAAACATGGGAGAATAATTCTATCGATCTATCCAATTGGCCATTTTCTAAAAATACATTATGCAATATATTATATACCAAAACAAATGGCAACTATAATGCAATAAAAAGATGTATAAACGACTGTTAGAACATGAAAACTATAAAATTTATTTGCAACCATATCGGAGCCTTAAATTACCGCATTTTTAAACCTGTACCAATAAATATACCAAATGTAATGCTTTAAAATGATGCATAAACGATTGTCCTGGCATGAAAACTGTCAAAGTTATTTGCAACCATAATGGAACCTCAAATCATAGCGTTTTTAAACATAGAACAACAATTCTACCGAATCATCAAATTTACAATTTTTTAGAAGAACACATTTTGTCACAAGTGATATACCAAGTTAAAGTACAATCGTAATGCATTAAAATGATGCATAAATGATTGTCATAGCATGAAAACTGTCAAAGTTATTCGCAACATATCGGAACCTCGAATTACAGCCTTTTTAAACTTGGGAGCATAATTCTACCGATCTATCCAATTGGCCATTTTCTTAAAATACATTATGCAATAAATTATATACCAAAACAAATGGCAATTTTAATGCATAAACGACTGTCCTAGCACGAAAACTGCCAAAGTTAATTGCAACCATATCGGAACCTCAGATTACTGCGTTTATTAAACATAGAACAATAATTCTACCGATCTATCAAATTGACCAATTTGTAAAAACACACATTATGCTACAAATGATATACCATATGAAAGTGCAATCATAATGCTTTAAAATTATGCATAAATGACTGTCATAGCATGAAAACTGTCAATGTTATTTGCAACCATATCGGAACCTCAAATTACCGCCTTTTTAGACCTGGGAAAATAATTCTATCGATCTATCCAATTGGCCATTTTCTAAAAATACATTATGCAATAAATTATATACCAAAACAAATGGCAACTATAATGCAATAAAAAGATGTATAAACGACTGTTATAACATGAAAACTATAAAATTTATTTGCAACCATATCGGAGCCTTAAATTACCGCATTTTTAAACCTGTACCAATAAATATACCGATCTATCCAATTTTTGTAATTATGCCACATATTATACACCAAAACAAAGTGCAACTGTAATGCTTTAAAATGATGCATAAATGACTGTCATAGCATGAAAACTGTCAAAGTTATTCACAACCATACCGGAACCTCAAATTACCGCGTTTTTAAACCTGGGAAAATATATCTACCGATTTATCTAATTGGCCATTTTCTAAAAATACATTATGCAATAAATTATATACCAAAACAAATGGCAATTTTAATGCTTTAAAATGGTGCATAAACGACTGTCCTAGCACGAAAACTGCCAAAGTTAATTGCAACCATATCGGAACCTCAGATTACAGCGTTTATTAAACATAGAACAATAATTCTACCGATCACCCAAATTGACCAATTAGTATAAACACACATTATGCTACAAGTTATATACCATATTAAAGTGCAATCACAATGCTTTAAAATGATGCATAAATGACTGTCATAGCATGAAAACTGTCAATGTTATTTGCAACCATATCGGAACCTCAAATTACCGCCTTTTTAAAGCTGTGAAAATAATTCTACCGATGTATCCAATTGGCCATTTTCTAAAAATATATTATGGAATAAATTATATACCAAAGCAAATGGCAACTATAATGCAATAAAAAGATATATAAACGACTGTTATAACATGAAAACTATAAAAGATATTTGCAACCATATCGGAGCCTTAAATTACCGCATTTCTAAACCTGTACCAATAAATATACCGATCTATCCAATTTTTGTAAAAATTCATTATGCCACAAATTATACACCAAAACAAAGTGCAACTGTAATGCTTAAAAATGATGCATAAACGATTGTCCTGGCATGAAAACTGTCAAAGTTATTTGCAACCATATCGGAACCTCAAATCATAGCGTTTTTAAACATAGAACAACAATTCTACCGATCCATCGAATTTACAATTTTTTAGAAGAACACATTTTGCCACAAATGATATACCAAGTTAAAGTACAATCGTAATGCATTAAAGTGATGCATAAATTATTGTCATAGCATGAAAACTGTCAAAGTTATTCGCAACCATATCGGAACCTCAAATTACCGCGTTTTTAAACATAGAACAATAATTCTACCGATCCATCAAATTGACCATTTTTTAGATGAACACATTATGCTACAAATGATATACCAAATTAAAGTGCAATCATAATGCTCTAAAATGATGCATAATTGACTGTCATAGCATGAAAACAGTCAAAGTTATTCACAACCATATCGGAACCTCAAATTACCGCCTTTTTAAACCTGGGAAAATAATTCTACCGATCTATCCAATTGGCCATTTTCTAAAAATACATTATGCAATAAATTATATACCAAAACAAATGGCAAATTTAATGCTTTAAAATGGTGCATAAACGACTGTCCTAGCACGAAAACTGCCAAAGTTAATTGCAACCATATCGGAACCTCAGATTACTGCGTTTATTAAACATAGAACAATAATTCTACCGATCTATCAAATTGACCAATTTGTAAAAACACACATTATGCTACAAATGATATACCATATTAAAGTGCAATCATAATGCTTTAAAATGATGCATAAATGACTGTCATAGCATGAAAACTGTCAATGTTATTTGCAACCATATCGGAACCTCAAATTATCGCGTTTTTAAACATAGAACAATAATTCTACCGATCCATCAAATTGACCATTTTTTTAAACGAACACATTATGCCACAAATGATATACCAAATTAAAGTGCAATCATAACGCTCTAAAATGATGCATAATTGACTGTCATAGCATGAAAGCAGCCAAAGTTATTCACAACCATATCGGAACCTCAAATTACCGCCTTTTTAAACCTGGGAAAATAACTCTATCGATCTATCCAATTGGCCATTTTCTAAAAATACATTATGCAATAAATTATATACAAAAACAAATGGCAACTATAATGCAATAAAAAGATGCATAAAAGATGTTATAACATGAAAACTATAAAAGATATTTGCAACCATATCGGAGCCTTAAATTACCGCATTTCTAAACGTGTACCAATAAATATACCGATCTATCCAATTTTTGTAAAAATTCATTATGCCACAAATTATACACCAAAACAAAGTGCAAATGTAATGCTTTAAAATGATGATGATTGTCCTGGCATGAAAACTGTCAAAGTTATTTGCAACCATAACGGAACCTCAAATCATTGCGTTTTTAAACATAGAACAACAATTCTACCGATCCATCAAATTTACAATTTTTTAGAAGAACACATTTTGTCACAAGTGATATACCAAGTTAAAGTACAATCGTAATGCATTAAAATGATGCATAAATGATTGTCATAGCATGAAAACTGTCAAAGTTATTCGCAACCATATCGGAACCTCAAATTACAGCCTTTTTAAACCTGGGAAAATAATTCTATCGATCTATCCAATTGGCCATTTTCTAAAAATACATTATGCAATAAATTATATACCAAAACAAATGGCAATTTTAATGCTTTAAAATGGTGCATAAACGACTGTCCTAGCACGAAAACTGCCAAAGTTAATTACAACCATATCGGAACCTCAGATTATTGCGTTTATTAAACATAGAACAATAATTCTACCGATCTATCAAATTGACCAATTTTTAAAAACACACATTATGCTACAAATGATATACCATATTAAAGTGCAATCATAATGCTTTAAAATGATGCATGAATGACTGCCATATTGACCAAATTGACCATTTTTTAGACGAACACATTATGCCACAAATGATATACCAAATTAAAGTGCAATCATAATGCTTTAAAATGATGCATAAATGACTGTCATAGCATGAAAACTGTCAAAGTTATTCACAACCATATCGGAACCTCAAATTACCGCCTTCTTAAACCTGGGAAAATAATTCTATCGATCTATCCAATTGGCCATTTTCTAAAAATATATTATGCAATAAATTATATACCAAAACAAATGGCAACTATAATGCAATAAAAAGATGTATAAACGACTGTTATAACATGAAAACTATAAAAGTTATTTGCAACCATATCGGAGCCTTAAATTACCGCATTTTTAAACCTGTACCAATAAATATACCGATCTATCCAATTTTTGTAAAAATTCATTATGCCACAAATTATACACCAAAACAAAGTGCAACTGTAATGCTTTAAAATGATGCATAAATGACTGTCATAGCATGAAAACTGTCAAAGTTATTCACAACCATATCGGAACCTCAAATTACCGCGTTTTTAAACCTGGAAAAATAATTCTACCGATCTATCCAATTGGCCATTTTCTAAAAATACATTATGCAATAAATTATATACCAAAACAAATGGCAATTTTAATGCATAAACGACTGTCCTAGCACGAAAACTGCCAAAGTTAATTGCAACCATATCGGAACCTCAGATTACTGCGTTTATTAAACATAGAACAATAATTCTACCGATCTATCAAATTGACCAAATTGTAAAAATACACGTTATGCTACAAATGATATACCATATTAAAGCGCAATCATAATGTTTTAAAATGATGCATAAATGACTGTCATAGCGTGAAAACTGTCAATCTTATTTGCAGCCATATCGGAACCTCAAATTACCGCCTTTTTAAAGCTGTGAAAATAATTCTACCGATCTATCCAATTGGCCATTTTCTAAAAATATATTATGCAATAAATTATATACCAAAACAAATGGCAACTATAATGCAATAAAAAGATTTATAAACTACTGCTATAACCTGAAAACTATAAAATATATTTGCAACCATATCGGAGCCTTAAATTACCGCATTTCTAAACCTGTACCAATAAATATACCGATCTATCCAATTTTTGTAAAAATAAATTATGCCACAAATTATACACCAAAACAAAGTGCAAATGTAATGCTTTAAAATGATGCATAAACGATTGTCCTGGCATGAAAACTGTCAAAGTTATTTGCAACCATAACGGAACCTCAAATCATAGCGTTTTCAAACATAGAACAACAATTCTACCGATCCATCAAATTTACAATTTTTTAGAAGAACACATTTTGCCACAAGTGATATACCAAGTTAAAGTACAATCGTAATGCATTAAAATGATGCATAAATGATTGTTATAGCATGAAAACTGTCAAAGTTATTCGCAACCATATCGGAACCTCAAATTACAGCCTTTTTAAACCTAGGAGAATAATTCTACCGATCTATCCAATTGGCCATTTTCTAAAAATACATTATGCAATAAATTATACACCAAAACAAATGGCAATTTTAATGCTTTAAAATGGTGCATAAATGAAATGTCAAAGTTATTTGCAACCATATCGGAACCTCAAATTACCGATCTCCCAAATTGACCAATTAGTAAAAACACACATTATGCTACAAATTATATACCATATTAAAGTGCAATCACAATTCTCTAAAATGATGCTTAATTGACTGTCATAGCATGAAAGCAGCCAAAGTTATTCACAGCCATATCGGAACCTCAAATTACCGCCTTTTTAAAGCTGTGAAAATAATTCTACCGATCTGTCCAATTGGCCATTTTCTAAAAATATATTATGGAATAAATTATATACCAAAGCAAATGGCAACTATAATGCAATAAAAAGATATATAAACGACTGTTATAACATGAAAACTATAAAAGATATTTGCAACCATATCGGAGCCTTAAATTACCGCATTTCTAAACCTGTACCAATAAATATACCGATCTATCCAATTTTTGTAAAAATTCATTATGCCACAAATTATACACCAAAACAAAGTGCAACTGTAATGCTTTAAAACCTCAAATCATAGCGTTTTTAAACATAGAACAACAATTCTACCGATCCATCGAATTTACAATTTTTTAGAAGAACACATTTTGCCACAAATGATATACCAAGTTAAAGTACAATCGTAATGCATTAAAGTGATGCATAAATTATTGTCATAGCATGAAAACTATCAAAGTTATTCGCAACCATATCGGAACCTCAAACTACCGCCTTTTTAAAGCTGTGAAAATAATTCTACCGATCTATCCAATTGGCCATTTTCTAAAAATATATTATGGAATAAATTATATACCAAAGCAAATGGCAACTATAATGCAATAAAAAAAATATAAAATATAAAAAAAAAATAAAAATAAAAAAAAATATAATGCAATAAACGACTGTTATAACATGAAAACTATAAAAGTTATTTGCAACCATATCGGAGCCTTAAATTACCGCATTTTTAAACCTGTACCAATAAATATACCGATCTATCCAATTTTTGTAAAAATTCATTATGCCACAAATTATACACCAAAACAAAGTGCAAATGTAATGCTTTAAAATGATGCATAAACGATTGTCCTGGCATGAAAACTGTCAAAGTTATTTTCAACCATAACGGAACCTCAAATCATAGCGTTTTTAAATATAGAACAACAATTCTACCGATCCATCAAATTTACAATTTTTTAGAAGAACACATTTTGCCACAAGTGATATACCAAGTTAAAGTACAATCGTAATGCATTAAAATGATGCATAAATGATTGTCATAGCATGAAAACTGTCATAGTTATTCGCAACCATATCGGAACCTCAAATTACAGCCTTTTTAAACCTGGGAGAATAATTCTATCGATCTATCCAATTGGCCATTTTCTAAAAATACATTATGCAATAAATTATATACCAAAACAAATGGCAATTTTAATGCATAAACGACTGTCCTAGCACGAAAACTGCCAAAGTCAAAGTTTTTAAACATAGAACAATAATTCTACCGATCCATCAAATTTACCATTTTTTAGACGAACACATTATGCCACAAATGATATACCAAATTAAACTGCAATCATAATGCTTTAAAATGATGTATAAACGACTGTCATAGCATGAAAACTGTCAAAGTTATTCACAACCATATCGGAACCTCAAATTACCGCGTTTTTAAACCTGGGAAAATAATTCTACCGATTTATCTAATTGGCCATTTTCTAAAAATACATTATGCAATAAATTATATACCAAAAAAATGGCAATTTTAATGCTTTAAAATGGTGCATAAACGACTGTCCTAGCACGAAAACTGCCAAAGTTAATTGCAACCATATCGGAACCTCAGATTACAGCGTTTATTAAACATAGAACAATAATTCTACCGATCTATCAAATTGACCAATTTGTAAAAACACACATTATGCAACAAATTATGTACCATATTAAAGTGCAATCATAATGCTTTAAAATGTGCATAAATGACTGACATAGCATGAAAACTGTCAATATTATTTGCAACCATATCGGAACCTCAAACTACCGCGTTTTTAAAGCTGTGAAAATAATTCTACCGATCTATCCAATTGGCCATTTTCTAAAAATATATTATGGAATAAATTATATACCAAAGCAAATGGCAACTATAGTGCAATAAAAAGATATATAAACGACTGTTATAACATGAAAACTATAAAAGTTATTTGCAACCATATGGAGCCTTAGATTACCGCATTTTTGAACCTGTACCAATAAATATACCGATCTATCCAATTTTTGTAAAAATTCATTATGCCACAAATTATACACCAAAATAAAGTGCAACTCTTATGCTTTAAAATGATGCCTAAACTATTGCCCTAGCATGAAAACTGTCAAAGTTATTTGCAACCATATCGGAACCTCAAATTACCGCGTTTTTAAACATAGAACAATAATTCTACCGATCCATCAAATTGACCATTTTTTAGACGAACACATTATGCTACAAATGATATACCAAATTAAAGTGCAATCATAATGCTCTAAAATGATGCATAATTGACTGTCATAGCATGAAAACAGTCAAAGTTATTCACAACCATATAGGAACCTCAAATTACCGCCTTTTTAAACCTGGGAAAATAATTCTACCGATTTATCTAATTGGCCATTTTCTAAAAATACATTATGCAATAAATTATATACCAAAACAAATGGCAATTTTAATGCATAAACGACTGTCCTAGCACGAAAACTGCCAAAGTTAATTGCAACCATAGCGGAACCTCAGATTACAGCGTTTATTAAACATAGAACAATAATTCTACCGCTCTCCCAAATTGACTTATTTGTAAAAACACACATTATGCTACAAATTATATACCATATTAAAGTGCAATCACAATGCTTTAAAATGATGCATAAATGACTGTCATAGCATGAAAACTGTCAAAGTTATTCACAACCATATCGGAACCTCAAATTACCGCCTTTTTAAACCTGGGAAAATAATTCTACCGATCTATCCAATTGGCCATTTTCTAAAAATACATTATGCAATAAATTATATACCAAAACAAATGGCAATTTTAATGCTTTAAAATGGTGCATAAATAACTGTCCTAGCACGAAAACTGCCAAAGTTAATTGCAGCCATATCGGAACCTCAGATTACAGCGTTTATTAAACATAGAACAATAATTCTACCGATCCATCAAATTGACCATTTTTTAGACGAACACATTATGCTACAAATGATATACCAAATTAAAGTGCAATCATAATGCTTTAAAATGATGCATAAATGACTGTCATAGCATGAAAACAGTCAAAGTTATTCACAACCATATCGGAACCTCAAATTACCGCGTTTTTAAACCTGGGAAAATAATTCTACCGATCTATCCAATTGGCCATTTTCTAAAAATACATTATGCAATAAATTATATACCAAAACAAATGGCAATTTTAATGCATAAACGACTGTCCTAGCACGAAAACTGCCAAAGTTAATTGCAACCATATCGGAACCTCAGATTACTGCGTTTATTAAACATAGAACAATAATTCTACCGATCTATCAAATTGACCAATTTGTAAAAACACACATTATGCTACAAATGATATACCATATTAAAGTGCAATCATAATGCTTTAAAATGATGCATAAATGACTGTCATAGCATGAAAACTGTCAAAGTTATTCACAACCATATCGGAACCTCAAATTACCGCGTTTTTAAACATAGAACAATAATTCTACCGATCCATCAAATTTACCATTTTTTAGACGAGCACATTATGCCACAAATGATATACCAAATTAAAGTGCAATCATAATGCTTTAAAATGATGCATAAATGACTGTCATAGCATATCGGAACCTCAAATTACAGCGTTTTTAAACCTGGGAAAATAATTCTACCGATTTATCTAATTGGCCATTTTCTAAAAATACATTATGCAATAAATTATATACCAAAACAAATGGCAACTCTAATACAATAAAAGGATATATAAACGACTGTTATAACATGAAAACTATAAAAGATATTTGCAACCATATCAGAGCCTTAAATTACCGCATTTCTAAACCTGTACCAATAAATATACCGATCTGTCCAATTTTTGTAAAAATTCATTATGCCACAAATTATACACCAAAACAAAGTGCAACTGTAATGCTTTAAAGTGATGCATAAACGATTGTCCTGGCATGAAAACTGTCAAAGTTATTTGCAACCATATCGGAACCTCAAATCATAGCGTTTTTAAACATAGAACAACAATTCTACCGATCCATCGAATTTACAATTTTTTAGAAGAACACATTTTGCCACAAATGATATACCAAGTTAAAGTACAATCGTAATGCATTAAAGTGATACATAAATTATTGTCATAGCATGAAAACTGTCAAAGTTATTCGCAACCATATCGGAACCTCAAATTACCGCCTTTTTAAACCTGGGAAAATAATTCTACCGATCTATCCAATTGGCCATTTTCTAAAAATACATTATGCAATAAATTATATACCAAAACAAATGGCAATTTTAATGCTTTAAAATGGTGCATAAATGACTGTCCTAGCACGAAAACTGCCAAAGTTAATTGCAACCATATCGGAACCTCAGATTACAGCGTTTATTAAACGTAGAACAATAATTCTACCGATCTATCAAATTGACCAATTTGTAGAAACACACATTATGCAACAAATTATGTACCATATTAAAGTGCAATCATAATGCTTTAAAATGGTGCATAAATGACTGTCATAGCATGAAAACTGTCAATGTTATTTGCAACCATATCGGAACCTCAAACTACCGCGTTTTTAAAGCTGTGAAAATAATTCTACCGATCTATCCAATTGGCCATTTTCTAAAAATATATTATGGAATAAATTATATACCAAAGCAAATGGCAACTATAGTGCAATAAAAAGATATATAAACGACTGTTATAACATGAAAACTATGAAAGTTATTTGCAACCATATCGGAGCCTTAAATTACCGCGTTTTTAAACATAGAACAATAATTCTACCGATCCATCAAATTTACCATTTTTTAGACGAACACATTATGCTACAAATGATATACCAAATTAAAGTGCAATCATAATGCTCTAAAATGATGCATAATTGACTGTCATAGCATGAAAACAGTCAAAGTTATTCACAACCATATCGGAACCTCAAATTACCGCCTTTTTAAACCTGGGAAAATAATTCTACCGATTTATCTAATTGGCCATTTTCTAAAAATACATTATGCAATAAATTATATACCAAAACAAATGGAAATTTTAATGCACAAACGACTGTCCTAGCACGAAAACTGCCAAAGTTAATTGCAACCATATCGGAACCTCAGATTACAGCGTTTATTAAACATAGAACAATAATTCTACCGCTCTCCCAAATTGACTTATTTGTAAAAACACACATTATGCTACAAATTATATACCATATTAAAGTGCAATCACAATGCTTTAAAATGATGCATAAATGACTGTCATAGCATGAAAACAGTCAATGTTATTTGCAACCATATCGGAACCTCAAATTACCGCCTTTTTAAAGCTGTGAAAATAATTCTACCGATCTATCCAATTGGCCATTTTCTAAAAATATATTATGGAATAAATTATATACCAAAGCAAATGGCAACTATAATGCAATATAAAGATATATAAACGACTGTTATAACATGAAAACTATAAAAGATATTTGCAACCATATCGGAGCCTTAAATTACCGCATTTCTAAACCTGTACCAATAAATATACCGATCTATCCAATTTTTGTAAAAATTCATTATGCCACAAATTATACACCAAAACAAAGTGCAACTGTAATGCTTTAAAATGATGCATAAACGATTGTCCTGGCATGAAAACTGTCAAAGTTATTTGCAACCATATCGGAACCTCAAATCATAGCGTTTTTAAACATAGAACAACAATTCTACCGATCCATCGGATTGACAATTTTTTAGAAGAACACATTTTGCCACAAATGTTATACCAAGTTAAAGTACAATCGTAATGCATTAAAGTGATGCATAAATTATTGTCATAGCATGAAAACTGTCAAAGTTATTCGCAACCATATCGGAACCTCAAATTACCGCCTTTTTAAACCTGGGAAAATAATTCTACCGATCTATCCAATTGGCCATTTTCTAAAAATACATTATGCAATAAATTATATACCAAAACAAATGGCAATTTTAATGCTTTAAAATGGTGCATAAATGACTGTCCTAGCACGAAAACTGCCAAAGTTAATTGCAGCCATATCGGAACCTCAGATTACAGCGTTTATTAAACATAGAACAATAATTCTACCGATCCATCAAATTGACCGTTTTTTAGACGAACACATTATGCTACAAATGATATACCAAATTAAAGTGCAATCATAATGCTCTAAAATGATGCATAATTGACTGTCAGAGCATGAAAACAGTCAAAGTTATTCACAACCATATCGGAACCTCAAATTACCGCGTTTTTAAACCTGGGAAAATAATTCTACCGATCTATCCAATTGGCCATTTTCTAAAAATACATTATGCAATAAATTATATACCAAAACAAATGGCAATTTTAATGCATAAACGACTGTCCTAGCACGAAAACTGCCAAAGTTAATTGCAACCATATCGGAACCTCAGATTACTGCGTTTATTAAACATAGAACAATAATTCTACCGATCTATCAAATTGACCAATTTGTAAAAACACACATTATGCTACAAATGATATACCATATTAAAGTGCAATCATAATGCTTTAAAATGATGCATAAATGACTGTCATAGCATGAAAACTGTCAAAGTTATTCACAACCATATCGGAACCTCAAATTACCGCGTTTTTAAACCTGGGAAAATAACTCTACCGATCTATCCAATTGGCCATTTTCTAAAAATACATTATGCAATAAATTATATACCAAAACAAATGGCAATTTTAATGCTTTAAAATGGTGCATAAATGACTGTCCTAGCACGAAAACTGCCAAAGTTAATTGCAACCATATCGGAACCTCAGATTACAGCGTTTATTAAACGTAGAACAATAATTCTACCGATCTATCAAATTGACCAATTTGTAGAAACACACATTATGCAACAAATTATGTACCATATTAAAGTGCAATCATAATGCTTTAAAATGGTGCATAAATGACTGTCATAGCATGAAAACTGTCAATGTTATTTGCAACCATATCGGAACCTCAAACTACCGCGTTTTTAAAGCTGTGAAAATAATTCTACCGATCTATCCAATTGGCCATTTTCTAAAAATATATTATGGAATAAATTATATACCAAAGCAAATAGCAACTATAGAGCAATAAAAAGATATATAAACGACTGTTATAACATGAAAACTATAAAAGTTATTTGCAACCATATCGGAGCCTTAAATTACCGCATTTTTGAACCTGTACCAATAAATATACCGATCTATCCAATTTTTGTAAAAATTCATTATGCCACAAATTATACACCAAAACAAGGTGCAACTGTAATGCTTTAAAATGATGCATAAATGACTGGCATAGCATGAAAACTGTCAAAATTATTCACAACCATATCGGAGCCTTAAATTACCGCGTTTTTAAACCTGGGAAAATAATTCTACCGATCTATTCAATTGGCCATTTTCTAAAAATACATTATGCAATAAATTATATACCAAAACAAATGGCAATTTTAATGCATAAACGACTGTCCTAGCACGAAAACTGCCAAAGTTAAATGCAACCATATCGGAACCTCAGATTACAGCGTTTATTAAACATAGAACAATAATTCTACCGATCTATCAAATTGACCAATTTGTAAAAACACACATTATGCTACAATAAACATAGAACAACAATTCTACCGATCCATCAAATTTACAATTTTTTAGAAGAACATATTTTGCCACAAGTGATATACCAAGTTAAAGTACAATCGTAATGGATTAAAATGATGCATAAATGATTGTCATAGCATGAAAACTGTCAAAGTTATTCACAACCATATCGGAACCTCAAATTACCGCCTTTTTAAACCTGGGAAAATAATTCTATCGATCTATCCAATTGGCCATTTTCTAAAAATATATTATGGAATAAATTATATACCAAAGCAAATGGCAACTATAATGCAATAAAAAGATATATAAACGACTGTTATAACATGAAAACTATAAAAGATATTTGCCAGCATATCGGAGCCTTAAATTACCGCATTTCTAAACCTGTACCAATAAATATACCGATCTATCCAATTTTTGTAAAAATTCATTATGCCACAAATTATACACCAAAACAAAGTGCAACTGTAATGCTTTAAAATGATGCATAAACGATTGTCCTGGCATGAAAACTGTCAAAGTTATTTGCAACTATATCGGAACCTCAAATCATAGCGTTTTTAAACATAGAACAACAATTCAACCGATCCATCGAATTTCCAATTTTTTAGAAGAACACATTTTGCCACAAATGATATACCAAGTTAAAGTACAATCGTAATGCATTAAAGTGATGCATAAATTATTGTCATAGCATGAAAACTGTCAAAGTTATTCGCAACCATGTCGGAACCCCAAATTACCGCCTTTTTAAACCTGGGAAAATAATTCTACCGATTTATCCAATTGGCCATTTTCTAAAAATACATTATGCAATAAATTATATACCAAAACAAATGGCAATGCTTTAAAATGGTGCATAAACGACTGTCCTAGCACGAAAACTGCCAAAGTTAATTGCAACCATATCGGAACCTCAGATTACTGCGTTTATTAAACATAGAACAATAATTCTACCGATCTATCAAATTGACCAATTTGTAAAAACACACATTATGCTACAAATGATATACCATATTAAAGTGTAATCATAATGCTTTAAAATGATTCATAAATGACTGTCATAGCATGAAAACTGTCAATGTTATTTGCAACCATATCGGAACCTCAGATTATCGCGTTTTTAAACATAGAACAATAATTCTACCGATCCTTCAAATTGACCATTTTTTAGACGAACACATTATGCCACAAATGATATACCAAATTAAAGTGCAATCATAATGCTTTAAAATGATGCATAAATGACTGTCATAGCATGAAAACTGTCAAAGTTATTCACAACCATATCGGAACCTCAAATTACCGCCTTTTTAAACCTGGGAAAATAATTCTATCGATCTATCCAATTGGCCATTTTCTAAAAATACATTATGCAATAAATTATATACCAAAACAAATGGCAACTATAATGCAATAAAAAGATGTATACACGGCTGTTATAACATGAAAACTATAAAAGTTATTTGCAACCATATCGGAGCCTTAAATTGCCGCATTTTTACCTGTACCAATAAATATACCGATCTATCCAATTTTTGTAAAAATTCATTATGCCACAAATTATACACCAAAACAAGGTGCAATCATAATGCTTTAAAATGATGCATAAATGACTGTCATAGCATGAAAACTGTCAAAGTTATTCACAACCATAGCGGAACCTCAAATTACCGCGTTTTTAAACCTGGGAAAATAATTCTACCGATCTATCCAATTGGCCATTTTCTAAAAATACATTATGCAATAAATTATATACCAAAACAAATGGCAATTTTAATGCATAAACGACTGTCCTAGCACGAAAACTGCCAAAGTTAATTGCAACCATATCGGAACCTCAGATTATTGCGTTTATTAAACATAGAACAATAATTCTACCGATCTATCAAATTGACCAATTTGTAAAAACACACACTATGCTACAATAAACATAGAACAACAATTCTACCGATCCATCAAATTTACAATTTTTTAGAACATATTTTGCCACAAGTGATATACCAAGTTAAAGTACAATCGTAATGCATTAAAATGATGCATAAATGATTGTCATAGCATGAAAACTGTCAAAGTTATTCACAACCATATCGGAACCTCAAATTACCGCCTTTTTAAACCTGGGAAAATAATTCTGTCGATCTATCCAATTGGCCATTTTCTAAAAATATATTATGGAATAAATTATATACCAAAGCAAATGGCAACTATAATGCAATAAAAAGATATATAAACGACTGTTATATCATGAAAACTATAAAAGATATTTGCAACCATATCGGAGCCTTAAATTACCGCATTTCTAAACCTGTACCAATAAATATACCGATCTATCCAATTTTTGTAAAAATTAATTATGCCACAAATTATACACCAAAACAAAGTGCAACTGTATTGCTTTAAAATGATGCATAAACGATTGTCCTGGCATGAAAACTGTCAAAGTTATTTGCAACCATATCGGAACCTCAAATCATAGCGTTTTTAAACATAGAACAACAATTCTACCGATCCATCGAATTTACAATTTTTTAGAAGAACACATTTTGCCACAAATGATATACCAAGTTAAAGTACAATCGTAATGCATTAAAGTGATGCATAAATTATTGTCATAGCATGAAAACTGTCAAAGTTATTCACAACCATATCGGAACCTCAAATTACCGCCTTTTTAAACCTGGGAAAATAATTCTACCGATCTATCCAATTGGCCATTTTCTAAAAATACATTATGCAATAAATTATATACCAAAACAAATGGCAATTTTAATGCTTTAAAATGGTGCATGACTGTCCTAGCACGAAAACTGCCAAAGTTAATTGCAACCATATCGGAACCTCAGATTACAGCGTTTATTAAACATAGAACAATAATTCTACCGATCTATCAAATTGACCAATTTGTAGAAACACACATTATGCAACAAATTATGTACCATATTAAAGTGCAATCACAATGCTTTAAAATGATGCATAAATGACTGTCATAGCATGAAAACTGTCAATGTTATTTGCAACCATATCGGAACCTCAAACTACCGCGTTTTTAAAGCTGTGAAAATAATTCTACCGATCTATCCAATTGGCCATTTTCTAAAAATATATTATGGAATAAATTATATACCAAAGCAAATAGCAACTATAGAGCAATAAAAAGATATATAAACGACTGTTATAACATGAAAACTATAAAAGTTATTTGCAACCATATCGGAGCCTTAAATTACCGCATTTTTGAACCTGTACCAATAAACATACCGATCTATCCAATTTTTGTAAGAATTCATTATGCCACAAATTATACACCAAAATAAAGTGCAACTCTTATGCTTTAAAATGATGCCTAAACTATTGCCCTAGCATGAATACTGTCAAAGTTAATTGTAACCATATCGGAACCTCAAATTACCGCGTTTTTAAACATAGAACAATAATTATACCGATCCATCAAATTGACCATTTTTTAGACGAACACATTATGCTACAAATGATATACCAAATTAAACTGCAATCATAATGCTCTAAAATGATGCATAATTGACTGTCATAGCATGAAAACAGTCAAAGTTATTCACAACCATATCGGAACCTCAAATTACCGCCTTTTTAAACCTGGGAAAATAATTCTACCGATCTATCCAATTGGCCATTTTCTAAAAATACATTATGCAATAAATTATATACCAAAACAAATGGCAATTTTAATGCTTTAAAATGGTGAATAAACGACTGTCCTAGCACTAAAACTGCCAAAGTTAATTGCAACCATATCGGAACCTCAGATTACTGCGTTTATTAAACATAGAACAATAATTCTACCGATCTATCAAATTGACCAATTTGTAAAAACACACATTATGCTACAAATGATATACCATATTAAAGTGCAATCATAATGCTTTAAAATGTTGCATAAATGACTGTCATAGCATGAAAACTGTCAATGTTATTTGCAACCATATCGGAACCTCAAATTACCGCCTTTTTAAACATAGAACAATAATTCTACCGATCCATCAAATTGACCATTTTTTAGACGAACACATTATGCCACAAATGATATACCAAATTAAAGTGCAATCATAATGCTTTAAAATGATGCATAAATGACTGTCATAGCATGAAAACTGTCAAAGTTATTCACAACCATATCGGAACCTCAAATTACAGCGTTTTTAAACCTGGGAAAATAATTCTACCGATCTATCCAATTGGCCATTTTCTAAAAATACATTATGCAATAAATTACATACCAAAACAAATGGCAATTTTAATGCATAAACGACTGTCCTAGCACGAAAACTGCCAAAGTTAATTGCAACCATATCGGAACCTCAGATTACTGCGTTTATTAAACATAGAACAATAATTCTACCGATCTATCAAATTGACCAATTTGTAAAAACACACATTATGCTACAATAAACATAGAACAACAATTCTACCGATCCATCAAATTTACAATTTTTTAGAAGAACATATTTTGCCACAAGTGATATACCAAGTTAAAGTACAATCGTAATGCATTAAAATGATGCATAAATGATTGTCATAGCATGAAAACTGTCAAAGTTATTCGCAACCATATCGGAACCTCAAATTACAGCCTTTTTAAACCTGGGAGAATAATTCTACCGATTTATCTAATTGGCCATTTTCTAAAAATACATTATGCAATAAATTATATACCAAAACAAATGGCAATTTTAATGCTTTAAAATGGTGCATAAACGACTGTCCTAGCACGAAAACTGCCAAAGTTAATTGCAACCATATCGGAACCTCAGATTACAGCGTTTATTAAACATAGAACAATAATTCTACCGTTCTCCCAAATTGACCAATTAGTAAAAACACACATTATGCTACAAGTGATATACCATATTAAAGTGCAATCACAATGCTTTAAAATGATGCATAAATGACTGTCATAGCATGAAAACTGTCAATGTTATTTGCAACCATATCGGAACCTCAAATTACCGCGTTTTTAAACCTGGGAAAATAATTCTACCGATTTATCTAATTGGCCATTTTCTAAAAATACATTATGCAATAAATTATATACCAAAACAAATGGCAACTATAATGCAATAAAAAGATGTATAAACGACTGTTATAACATGAAAACTATAAAAGATATTTGCAACCATATCGGAGCCTTAAATTACCGCATTTCTAAACCTGTACCAATACATATACCGATCTATCCAATTTTTGTAAAAATTCATTATGCCACAAATTATACACCAAAACAAAGTGCAACTGTAATGCTTTAAAATGATGCATAAACGATTGTCCTGGCATGAACACTGTCAAAGTTATTTGCAACCATATCGGAACCTCAAATCATAGCGTTTTTAAACATAGAACAATAATTCTACCGATCCATCGAATTTACAATTTTTTAGAAGAACACATTTTGCCACAAATGATATACCAAGTTAAAGTACAATCGTAATGCATTAAAGTGATGCATAAATTATTGTCATATCATGAAAACTGTCAAAGTTATTCGCAACCATATCGGAACCTCAAATTACCGCCTTTTTAAACCTGAGAAAATAATTCTACCGATCTATCCAATTGGCCATTTTCTAAAAATACATTATGCAATAAATTATATACCAAAACAAATGGCAATTTTAATACTTTTTAATGCCGTCCTAGCACGAAAACTGCCAAAGTTAATTGCAACCATATCGGAACCTCAGATTACAGCGTTTATTAAACATAGAACAATAATTCTACCGTTCTCCCAAATTGACCAATTAGTAAAAACACACATTATGCTACAAGTGATATACCATATTAAAGTGCAATCACAATGCTTTAAAATGATGCATAAATGACTGTCATAGCATGAAAACTGTCAATGTTATTTGCAACCATATCGGAACCTCAAATTACCGCGTTTTTAAACCTGGGAAAATAATTCTACCGATTTATCTAATTGGCCATTTTCTAAAAATACATTATGCAATAAATTATATACCAAAACAAATGGCAACTATAATGCAATAAAAAGATGTATAAACGACTGTTATAACATGAAAACTATAAAAGATATTTGCAACCATATCGGAGCCTTAAATTACCGCATTTCTAAACCTGTACCAATACATATACCGATCTATCCAATTTTTGTAAAAATTCATTATGCCACAAATTATACACCAAAACAAAGTGCAACTGTAATGCTTTAAAATGATGCATAAACGATTGTCCTGGCATGAACACTGTCAAAGTTATTTGCAACCATATCGGAACCTCAAATCATAGCGTTTTTAAACATAGAACAATAATTCTACCGATCCATCGAATTTACAATTTTTTAGAAGAACACATTTTGCCACAAATGATATACCAAGTTAAAGTACAATCGTAATGCATTAAAGTGATGCATAAATTATTGTCATATCATGAAAACTGTCAAAGTTATTCGCAACCATATCGGAACCTCAAATTACCGCCTTTTTAAACCTGAGAAAATAATTCTACCGATCTATCCAATTGGCCATTTTCTAAAAATACATTATGCAATAAATTATATACCAAAACAAATGGCAATTTTAATACTTTTTAATGCCGTCCTAGCACGAAAACTGCCAAAGTTAATTGCAACCATATCGGAACCTCAGATTACAGCGTTTATTAAACATAGAACAATAATTCTACCGATCTATCAAATTGACCAATTTGTAAAAACACACATTATGCAACAAATTATGTACCATATTAAAGTGCAATCATAATGCTTTAAAATGGTGCATAAATGACTGTCATAGCATGAAAACTGTCAATGTTATTTGCAACCAAATCGGAACCTTAAACTACCGCGTTTTTAAAGCTGTGAAAATAATTCTACCGATCTATCCAATTGGCCATTTTCTAAAAATATATTATGGAATAAATTATATACCAAAGCAAATGGCAACTATAGTGCAATAAAAAGATATATAAACGACTGTTATAACATGAAAACTATAAAAGTTATTTGCAACCATACCGGAGCCTTAAATTACCGCATTTTTGAACCTGTACCAATAAATATACCGATCTATCCAATTGTTGTAAAAATTCATTATGCCACAAATTATACACCAAAATAAAGTGCAACTCTTATGCTTTAAAATGATGCCTAAACTATTGCCCTAGCATGAAAACTGTCAAAGTTATTTGCAACCATATCGGAACCTGAAATTACCGCGTTTTTAAACATAGAACAATAATTCTACCGATCCATCAAATTTACCATTTTTTAGACGAACACATTATGCTACAAATGATATACCAAATTAAAGTGCAATCATAATGCTTTAAAATGATGCATAAATGACTGTCATAGCATGAAAACTGTCAATGTCATTTGCAACCATATCGGAACCTCAAATTATAGCGTTTTTAAACATAGAACAATAATTCTACCGATCCATCAAATTGACCATTTTTTAGACGAACACATTATGCCACAAATGATATACCAAATTAAAGTGCAATCATAATGCTTTATAATTATGCTTAAATGACTGTCATAGCATGAAAACTGTCAGAGTTATTCACAACCATATCGGAACCTCAAATTACCGCCTTTTTAAACCTGGGAAAATAATTCTATCGATCTATCCAATTGGCCATTTTCTAAAAATACATTATGCAATAAATTATATACCAAAACAAATGGCAACTATAATGCAATAAAAAAATGTATAAACGACTGTTATAACATGAAAACTATAAAAGTTATTTGCAACCATATCGGAGCCTTAAATTACCGCATTTTTAAACCTGTACCAATAAATATACCGATCTATCCAATTTTTGTAAAAATTCATTATGCTACAAATTATACACCAAAACAAAGTGCACCTGTAATGCAGAGCATAATATTGATATACGTCTGGTATCAGAAAGTCACTATACAAATCAAACTTATAATCATATTAAGGGTTATAAATGTTATAATGCAATACATCCGCATAATAAAGCTAGAGGTGGAGTATCATTGTTTGTTAAAGAAAGTATAAAGCACTATGAAAATAAAACAAGTAAGAAATTATAGTCGGGCGTGGCCGACCATATGATACCCTACACCAATTGCCAATATTAAATGTGATTAATTTCAATAATTACGCATTTCTGTTAATCTTATATAGGTTCCAAATAATGTCTGTTCATGTTCGGTTGTATGCTGACTAGGAAAAATAGAAGACCGATTTTAATCATTTTCAACAGCCATCGTCAGTGGATCAAGAGAATAGTATGTGACACATTTTAACAAGTTATATTCAAAATTG
The DNA here is from genome assembly GCF_015586225.1 of Lucilia sericata. NCBI lineage: Eukaryota > Metazoa > Arthropoda > Insecta > Diptera > Calliphoridae > Lucilia > Lucilia sericata. The sequence continues at coordinate 60,813 of NW_023994639.1, forward strand.
CGATCTGTTGCGTGCACACAAGTTTTACACGGTCACAAAGACGGACATAGCTTAATAAGGACAAATATTTTTGAGTGCTACAAACATCAACACATTGTTCCGATCATGGCGAAAAATTACAGTGTTATTTATAATTACATATCAAACTTAGTTGTGCCAATTTTTGGGAAGATAGTAGTATATTTATCGTAGTCATGAGCTAAGAGGCCCTAATCGGTAGGTCCGGTTGTATGGGGGCTAGGGAAAAAATTGGTCCGATCCTTATAAAATTTAATGTCGACATTTTATATAAAATGTTTATATAAAATCTATTTGTGGTAAATTTCATATTGATACTAGTGTTTATAAGTGAATTGTGGACATTCAAGTCATTTCCTGAAGGGGATTTTGTATAGGGGATAGGGTCAAATAATGCCCGATCATTATAAAAATCGACAGTGTTATTTATAATTATATCCAACTTAGTTGTGCCGATTTTTGGAGAGATAGTAGTATATTTGACAAAGTTATGAGCTAAAAGGCCCAAATCGGAAGGTCCGCTTATATGGGGGCTAGAGTAAAACTTGGTCCGATCCCTATAAAATTTATTGTTGGGAATTATGTTTATATAAAACTCATTTGTGCCAAATTTCATCGTGATACTACTGTTTATAAGTGAATTGTGGACATTCAAGTCATTTTCTGAGGGGGACTTTGTATGGGGGCTAGGGTCAAATAATGCCCGATCTTTACGAAAATCACTAGAATTATTAAGACATATATAAAACTAAACTTTTCCAATTTTTGTAGAGATAGCAGATCATTTAACATAATTATGAGGTCAAAAGCCCTATTCGGGGGGTCCGGTTGTATGGGGGCTAGGTGAAATAATGGACCGATTTCAACCATTTTCAATAGCGTTCGTCCTTGGACCAAGAGAAGTGCATGTTCCAAATTTCATCAAATTATCTCAAAAATTGCGACCTGTAGAGTGCGCACAAGGTTTACATGGACACACAGACAGACGGACGGACGGACAGACGGACATAGCTTAATCGACTCAGGAAGTGATTCTGAGTCGATTGGTATACTTTAAGGTGGGTGTAGGACCAATATTTTTGGGTGTTACAAACATCAGCACAAACGCATAATACCCTCCCCACTATAGTGGTGTAGGGTATAAAAATAACATTAGTAGAAATGCAAGTAATCGCAATAACAGTAGAAATAAACTGTAAAAAATGCAATATTGCAGCTATTTACTGCCCACCAAGATACAACTTAAAATCAAATAATTACATAACTCTTTTTAATGAACTTGGACCGTGTTTTATCCTAGGAGGTGACTTTAATGCCAAAAATGTCTTCTGGGGATCGAGAATAACCTCAACTAAAGGTAAAGAACTGTTCAAAGCAGGTCAGTTGTGTAAATGTGATTTTCACTCATCGGGGAAGCCAACGTACTAGCCAACAGACACACAAAAAATGCCAGATCTAATAGATTTTTTTATTACAAGAAGTTTTCATAAAAGTCGTTTTTTTGTAGAAAATGGAGATGGACTGTCATCAGACCACTCGCCTGTTCTATTAACTCTAAATGACTCAGCCAAACAGATCCCACAACAACCATCGCTAACTAATGCAAAAACTAACTGGCAAAAATTTAGTACTGAACTAGAAGAAAATATATCATTAAATGTATCATTGAAAACACCATATGAAATTGAATGTGAATTAGATAACCTGATTACAGCAATACAAACATCGGCCTGGAATAACACCACTACTGTCAATGTTAACCACTTGATTCAGAAAATACCTCAAAATATAAAATATCTGATAAGTGCTAAAAGAAAAGCTAGGAAAACCTGGCAGAGGCATAGAACCCCTGAAAATAAAAATATTTTAAATCGGCTATGTAATAGAGTAAAAAAAGCATTAAAAAATCATGAATCTAATACTATGTCAAGTAGACTAAAATATCTTTCCCCAACAAAAGACACTAATTACTCCCTATGGAAGGCCACAAAACATTTACAGAACGTACCAATAACAACACCGCCACTAAAAAGTAAAAATGGAACATGGGTAAAAAGCCCAGAAGAAAAGGCAAAATTATTTGCCCAATACCTAGAAAACACTTTTCAACCCCTACCACAACTTTCATCAGAAGAAAACGCAACGTTAATACCCAGAAACGATCATAAAACTATAAAGAAAGTTACAATTAGAGAGCTTAAATCAGTTATAAACATGTTGAAACCACGAAAATCACCAGGATATGAACTTATAACGGGAAAAAATTTGCAGGAACTACCAGATAAATGTCTACGTGTTCTTTTGTACATAATAAATTCTTCATTTCGATTGAAATTTGTACCTAACCAATGGAAAGTCGCAGAAGTTCTAATGATACCTAAACCTGGAAAAAACCCGAACATTGTTAGCTCATACAGGCCAATTTCCTTATTAACATCAATGGCAAAAGTTTTTGAAAAGCTTCTACTTAAAAGGTTGCTACCAATTCTAGAGGAGCGTTCATTGATACCACATCACCAGTTTGGTTTTCGAAGCAGTCATTCAACAATTGAACAAGTACATAGAGTTACTAACACAATAGAAAATGCATTCAACACAAACCAAATTTGTGCTGGACTCTTCATAGATGTTGCTCAGGCCTTCGACAAGGTTTGGCACAAAGGCTTAATTTATAAACTACAACGCGATCTGCCAGATGAATATAGTTCTATTCTAAACTCCTATATTACTGGAAGATGCTTTAGAATTAAACATGAAGGTGAATATTCAATGCTAAAAAATATTAAAGCAGGAGTGCCTCAGGGTAGTGTACTGGGTCCAATCTTAGATATTCTCTACACCAGAGACCTGCCAATACCACCACAAACAAAAATCGCAACATTTGCGGATGATACGGCAATCCTAGTTACCCATAAACAAATAACGGAAGCTACAAGAAAACTACAGTTTGCAACTAACGAAATTATAAGATGGACCAAGAAATGGAGAATAAAACTAAATGAAACTAAATCTACTCATATAAATTTTACCCTAAAACGGTCACAGAATCTACCAATTTATATGAATAACAATATAGTCCCATACTCCAACACAGCAAAATACTTAGGTTTTACTCTTGACGCTAAATTAAAATGGAAAGAACATGTGAAAAAGAAAATAACTGAATTAAACTTGGAGTTTAAAAAGATGTACTGGTTATTTAGTCCTCGATCAGCAGTTACACTGGCAAATAAATTATTACTTTATCGTCAAATAATAAAACCTGTCTGGACGTATGGCATTCAAATTTGGGGATGCACGAAAAAATGTCACCTAAAAAATTACAAACTTTCCAGAATAAAGCTATTAGATGTATAACTAATAGTCCTTGGTATGTTAGAAATGAAGACATACACAGAGACTTAAAACTTCCAACAGTAGAACAAGTTATTGCCATGTATGCAGCTAAACACCACGCCAGGTTGCATTTACACTGTAACGAAGAACTACAGAACATTATCCACAACCCAATAGAAAATAGAAGACTTAGAAGAACGTTGCCATCGGATTTGATGATCAATACAAGGATGTCTCTTAGGAATAACTAATGGGTTATCTCCTTTCAAAAACTTTGAACCAACAATTAATGTAGAGTTTTGTTTATCTTGAAAATTAAATTACTAGATGAGTACATATGTATATAATAAAACTCAGTCGTAATAAAATTAAAAATTAAAAAAAAAAACCTGTAATGCTTTAAAATGATGCATAAATGACTGTCATAGCATGAAAACTGTCAAAGTTATTCACAACCATATCGGAACCTCAAATTACCGCGTTTTTAAACCTGGGAAAATAATTCTACCGATCTATCCAATTGACCATTTTCTAAAAATACATTATGCAACAAATTATATACCAAAACAAATGGCAATTTGAATGCATAAACGACTGTCCTAGCACGAAAACTGCCAAAGTTAATTGCAACCATATCGGAACCTCAGATTACTGCGTTTATTAAACATAGAACAATAATTCTACCGATCTATCAAATTGACCAATTTGTAAAAACACACATTATGCTACAAATGATATACCATATTAAAGTGCAATCATAATGCTTTAAAATGATGCATAAATGACTGTCATAGCGTGAAAACTGTCAATGTTATTTGCAGCCATATCGGAACCTCAAATTACCGCGTTTTTAAAGCTGTGAAAATAATTCTACCGATCTATCCAATTGGCCATTTTCTAAAAATATATTATGCAATAAATTATATACCAAAACAAATGGCAACTATAATGCAATAAAAAGATATATAAACGACTGCTATAACATGAAAACTATAAAAGATATTTGCAACCATATCGGAGCCTTAAATTACCGCATTTCTAAGCCTGTACCAATAAATATACCGATCTATCCAATTTTTGTAAAAATTCATTTCGCCACAAATTATACACCAAAACAAAGTGCAAATGTAATGCTTTAAAATGATGCATAAACGATTGTCCTGGCATGAAAACTGTCAAAGTTATTCGCAACCATAACGGAACCTCAAATCATAGCGTTTTTAAACATAGAACAACAATTCTACTGATCCATCAAATTTACAATTTTTTAGAAGAACACATTTTGCCACAAGTGATATTCCAAGTTAAAGTACAATCATAATGCATTAAAATGATGCATAAATGATTGTCATAGCATAAAAACTGTCAAAGTTATTCGCAACCATATCGGAACCTCAAATTACAGCCTTTTTAAACCTGGGAGAATAATTCTACCGATCTATCCAATTGGCCATTTTCTAAAAATACATTATGCAATAAATTATATACCAAAACAAATGGCAATTTTAATGCTTTAGAATGGTGCATAAATGACTGTCCTAGCACGAAAACTGCCAAAGTTAATTGCAACCATATCGGAAGCTTAAATTACCGCGTTTTTAAACATAGAACAATAATTCTACCGATCCATCAAATTGACCATTTTTTAGACGAACACATTATGCTACAAATGATATACCAAATTAAAGTACAATCATAATGCTTTAAAATGATGCATAAATGACTGTCATAGCATGAAAACTGTCAAAGTTATTCACAACCATATCGGAACCTCAAATTACCGCCTTTTTAAACCTGGGAAAATAATTCTACCGATCTATCCAATTGGCCATTTTCTAAAAATACATTATGCAATAAATTATATACCAAAACAAATGGCAATTTTAATGCTTTAAAATGGTGCATAAACGACTGTCCTAGCACGAAAACTGCCAAAGTTAATTGCAACCATATCGGAACCTCAGATTACAGCGTTTATTAAACATAGAACAATAATTCTACCAATCTATCAAATTGACCAATTTGTAAAAACACACATTATGCTACAAATGATATACCATATTAAAGTGTAATCATAATGCTTTAAAATGATGCATAAATGACTGTCATAGCGTGAAAACTGTCAATGTTATTTGCAGCCATATCGGAACCTCAAATTACCGCATTTTTAAAGCTGTGAAAATAATTCTACCGGTCTATCCAATTGGCCATTTTCTAAAAATATATTATGCAATAAATTATATACCAAAACAAATGGCAACTATAATGCAATAAAAAGATATATAAACGACTGCTATAACATGAAAACTATAAAAGATATTTGCAACCATATCGGAGCCTTAAATTACCGCATTTCTAAACCTGTACCAATAAATATACCGATCTATCCAATTTTTGTAAAAATTCATTATGACACAAATTATACACCAAAACAAAGTGCAAATGTAATGCTTTAAAATGATGCATAAACGATTGTCCTGGCATGAAAACTGTCAAAGTTATTTGCAACAATAACGGAACCTCAAATCATAGCGTTTTTAAACATAGAACAACAATTCTACCGATCCACAGTGGGGCAGAATGGAAATTTTTTGGAAATAAATCTGGCATTTCTAAACGGCCTAGGAGTATTCGAGTTTAAGTTTTGAAGATGAACCCTGCAGATGCCCCAGGGACGGCGCTGTGGCGGCTCAAAGTAGGGTACCTACGACATGTAAAATTTTTAAACTCGTGCCATTTTTTTGTTTTTCACCCAAATACAAAGATTTTTATATTTTGTGAGAGCGCTCGACGAGATCTTGAAAAAACATGCTTGGACATACTACTTATCTCTTATAATATCCGAGTTATAGGCATTTAAAAATTTAGTGATACAAAATTTACCATACCTTGGTCCGCCTTTTTTTGAATACCGGGCGTAATTTTGGACCAAATGGACTCAATTTTTCTTGTTAGTTAGACAACAAAATTTCCAATAATATACAAAAAATTTCAGATCAATATTGTTTACAGATCCAAAAATATACGTTTTTTAATTTAAAAATTCAAAAAATTTTAGATTTTTGGCGTTTTTTTGCCAAAAATGTGTCTTAACTCTTTTATTAATAAAATAAAATTTTTATTAAGAACATATAACAATTTTATAGTTTTCTAAAAGGTATCTTTACGCAAAACGCTTTGGCGTAAAAAAACTTGTCCTATTTTTTGAAAATGTTGCCACTGCGTCCTTCCGAATATGACCTATTTTTTATCAAAACTTCAACTTTGGGCGACATGTTCTAAAATCCCAAAGCTGGGATCAGAAAACTGAAAGCAGTTTTGGAAACCTCAATATGTTTTCTATTTACTCCAAAAGTATTTTCCCAGCCCTGAAAGAAATGTGGACCCTATGGGTAAAAAAGTAAAAAATACCATTTTTGGGATTTTCATTCCTATTTTTGGGAATTGCGGGATGCCCTTTGACCTTTTCAATTTTTTTTTTGCATATTCTTATTTGAAATGACAAATTTAACAAGCGTTGAAAATTTCATTGAGTTTTGTTCATAAATAAAGATTTTGTCATATATTACATATTTGTTTAATTTCTAAGACTATGATTTATATCAAAATTTTAATAGGATCGCAGATAGCTACAACAATTTAGTCCATATTTATCCCTTAATATAATTTTTTAGTTAGATATGGAAATTATCGACCCTTTACAAAAAATTTCAAGCCAATATCTCAATTACATTCAAAAATATGTTCATTTAAACCTGTGTCCTTTAATTTCATCTTTTTCATATTTTAGTATTAAGTATGACAGAACATACATTTGGTGTTGAATAAAATATTTGGACAGTTTTTAAAAATTATTTAGTTAATTATTTTATTATAATATTGTATATAAAATAAAAAAAATTATAATTTTATTATGAGCCACGCACAACAACACCTAAATCACCCCACACAAATTACCTTTCCCGCCCACCGAAATATAAAACACAATTTAATACAATATCATCAGTTAGTATAATAGCTTTTTTTATTTGAACTGTTTATCTTAAACATAATACAATTAATTCTTACAACCTACTTATATAGTTAATTCCTAACACTACTTATTTTCTATAAAATAATCTGTCATATCGGTATACATATCCAGAAGGTAATATAAGTCCTTTAAATCTTCCTTGTTTTGAGATGATAGAGTTTCATAAGAAATCCATCTTTTTCGCATAGTTGAAAGAACAGGATCAGAAGATAGAAGTAAACTATTAAAAATATCTTCATTCTGTGATTGCCTGGAGCATTTTCTTGAGCTGAATAGTTGAACATGCTTAAAATCTCGATTCCTCGCTTCCTGGGCTTCTTCTGTTAACTCTCCAAGTGGAAGAATATTCGATTCAATTATTATTTGACCATGACACAATACTTTGTGTACTGTTGGTGTTAGTTCCCTCCATGGATACAGAGATACAAGTAATTTAGAAATTTCAGATGTGTATTCTCCAAATCGATTTTCATTAATTTTATGTTTACTATTCAGTGCCATTAAAACAGTTTTAACTCTTCGAAGCAACTCCTTGTCGATTCCAGTTATTTTTGAAGTAATTTCAAAATCACGAAAAAACCTTCTCGACGTATTACCGTCATTTGTACTACCGCAACTTGAAAGTGGTTTGTCGATGTTTAATCCCATCTGAACTTTAAATTCTTCTTGAATTCTGCTTTTTTCCGCAGCTCTCAGTTCTTTCAATTCTTCATTATTTTTTGTTGATTTAGTAGGATAGTTTGTTTTTTTTTTTCCTGGATCGCCTTGTATGATGGTAATATATTGTGTCCTTTTTCATGCAGAGCTTTCCTTAATATTTGGTACTTATTTCGACTGAGACCCAGTTCCAACATAAGCGCTATTGCTTCCTCTTCAGTAAAATTTGATTATGATGTTGGAGTTGGTATACTTTCCACAATTCGCTTAAGTCGTTTTGGTGATGCATTAGGAAGAATAGTTGCAATATGTACGACATCCATATGTTGGTTTTCCTTTTTCAGCATTTCGTTAAATGTATCAGCAATTTCCTCATTTGAGATTGAAAAAAGTTTTTGTGTGACCCTCTTTTTTTTTACCTTGAACATAAGTCTTCGTATGACTTGCAAGGCGCTCCTATTGATGTGTTGTAAGTTGAGATTTCCGTAGTAGTTTCCATCCAACTACAAAATTTTAATCGAAATTTCTTTTGATTTCCATCCACAGACTTACTTTTTACATCAAAAAGTTTTAAAAAGTTTTCAATTTTTGATATGCCTGTTTTGTCTACTTTTCTACTATATGTAGTTTTTATATAATTTGAAATGTCTTCAATTCTTTCTGGCCCTTTTGAAGATATACTCCATAAAACGGAACACAACTCTTCGTACTTTAATGTAATCTTCATTGTAGATTTATTAAATATGGTACTTAAAATCTGAGAAGTTTACTTATATACCAATTCTTGTCATTTCCGATACAGGTATTCCAAAGTAAAAAATTACGAATTGTCTACCTATTAACATTTAGGACTATATTACTATAACCTGTAATTCAGTCATTGATATTTCTTATTAGTGAATGAATCGAAATTATCATTACCTGTATATTTTTACCTACATGATCATAAACGAAACAGAACGAAATGATCTGTCGAAAAAATTTAGGTAAAAAATAGTTATAAATTTTTGAAAATTTAAGCATAATAGGACCTTTCAATTATAAGGATAAGCAAACAAATAGAAAATAGGTAAATATAAGATTTAAATATGTGCTGTCATACTTAATACTAAAATATGAAAAAGATGAAATTAAAGGACACAGGTTTAAATGAACATATTTTTGAATGTAATTGAGATATTGGCTTGAAATTTTTTGTAAAGGGTCGAGAATTTCCATATCTAACTAAAAAATGATATTAAGGGATAAATATGGACTAAATTGTTGTAGCTATCTGCGATCCTATTAAAATTTTGATATAAATCATAGTTTTAGAAATTAAACAAATATGTAATATATGATAAAATCTTTATTTATGAACAAAACTCAATGAAATTTTCAACGCTTGTTAAATTTGTCATTTCAAATAAGAATATGCAAAAAAAAATTGAAAAGGTCAAAGGGCATCCCGCAATTCCCAAAAATAGGAATGAAAATCCCAAAAATGGTATTTTTTACTTTTTTGCCCATAGGGTCCACATTTCTTTCAGGGCTGGGAAAATACTTTTGGAGTAAATAGAAAACATATTGAGGTTTCCAAAACTGCTTTCAGTTTTCTGATCCCAGCTTTGGGATTTTAGAACATGTCGCCCAAAGTTGAAGTTTTGATAAAAAATAGGTCATATTCGGAAGGACGCAGTGGCAACATTTTTAAAAAATAGGACAAGTTTTTTACGCCAAAGCGTTCTGCGTAAAGATACCTTTTAGAAAACTATAAAATTGTTATATGTTCTTAATAAAAATTTTATTTTATTAATAAAAGAGTTAAGACACATTTTTGGCAAAAAAACGCCAAAAATCTGAAATTTTTTGAATTTTTAAATTAAAAAACGTATATTTTTGGATCTGTAAACAATATTGATCTGAAATTTTTTGTATGTTATTGGAAATTTTGTTGTCTAACTAACAAGAAAAAATTGAGTCCATTTGGTCCAAAATTACGCCCGGTATTCAAAAAAAGGCGGACCAAGGTATGGTAAATTTTGTATCACTAAATTTTTAAATGCCTATAACTCGGATATTATAAGAGATAAGTAGTATGTCCAAGCATGTTTTTTCAAGACCTCGTCGAGCGCTTTCACAAAATATAAAAATCTTTGTATTTGGGTGAAAAACAAAAAAATGGCACGAGTTTAAAAATTTTACATGTCGTAGGTACCCTACTTTGAGCCGCCACAGCGCCGTCCCTGGGGCATCTGCAGGGTTCATCTTCAAAACTTAAACTCGAATACTCCTAGGCTACGCTCACGCCAAATTTTATCCCGATCGGATCAGCCGTTTAGAAATGCCAGATTTATTTCCAAAAAATTTCCATTCTGCCCCACTGTGCGATCCATCAAATTTACAATTTTTTAGAACACATTTTGCCACAAGTGATATACCAAGTTAAAGTACAATCGTAATGCATTAAAATGATGCATAAATTATTGTCATAGCATGAAAACTGTCAAAGTTGTTCGCAACCATATCGGAACCTCAAATTACAGCCTTTTTAAACCTGGGAGAATAATTCTACCGATCTATCCAATTGGCCATTTTCTAAAAATACATTATGCAATAAATTATATACCAAAACAAATGGCAATTTTAATGCTTTAGAATGGTGCATAAATGACTGTCCTAGCACAAAAACTGCCAAAGTTAATTGCAACCATATCGGAAGCTCAAATTACCGCGTTTTTAAACATAGAACAATAATTCTACCGATCCATCAAATTGACCATTTTTTAGACGAACACATTATGCTACAAATGATATACCAAATTAAAGTACAATCATAATGCTTTAAAATGATGCATAAATGACTGTCATAGCATGAAAACTGTCAAAGTTATTCACAACCATATCGGAACCTCAAATTACCGCCTTTTTAAACCTGGGAAAATAATTCTACCGATCTATCCAATTGGCCATTTTCTAAAAATACATTATGCAATAAATTATATACCAAAACAAATGGCAACTATAATGCAATAAAAAGATGTATAAACGACTGTTATAACATGAAAACTATAAAATTTATTTGCACCCATATCGGAGCCTTAAATTACCGCATTTTTAAACCTGTACCAATAAATATACCGATCTATCCAATATTTGTAAAAATTTATTATGCCACAAATTATACACCAAAACAAAGTGCAACGGTAATGCTTTAAAATGATGCATAAATGACTGTCATAGCATGAAAACTGTCAAAGTTATTCACAACCATATCGGAACCTCAAATTACCGCGTTTTTAAACCTGGGAAAATAATTCTACCGATTTATCTAATTGGCCGTTTTCTAAAAATACATTATGCAATAAATTATATACCAAAACAAATGGCAATTTTAATGCTTTAAAATGGTGCACAAACGACTGTCCTAGCACGAAAACTGCCAAAGTTAATTGCAACCATATCGGAACCTCAGATTACAGCGTTTATTAAACATAGAACAATAATTCTACCGATCTCCCAAATTGACCAATTAGTAAAAACACACATTATGCTACAAATTATATACCATATTAAAGTGCAATCACAATGCTTTAAAATGATGCATAAATGACTGTCATAGCATGAAAACTGTCAATGTTATTTGCAACCATATCGGAACCTCAAATTCCCGCCTTTTTAAAGCTGTGAAAATAATTCTACCGATCTATCCAATTGGCCATTTTCTAAAAATATATTATGGAATAAATTATAAACCAAAGCAAATGGCAACTATAATGCAATAAAAAGATATATAAACGACTGTTATAACATGAAAACTATAAAAGATATTTGCAACCATATCGGAGCCTTAAATTACCGAATTTCTAAACGTGTACCAATAAATATACCGATCTATCCAATTTTTGTAAAAATTCAATATGCCACAAATTATACACCAAAACAAAGTGCAACTGTAATGCTTTAAAATGATGCATAAACGATTGTCCTGGCATGAAAACTGTCAAAGTTATTTGCAGCCATATCGGAACCTCAAATCATAGCGTTTTTAAACATAGAACAACAATTCTACCGATCCATCGAATTTACAATTTTTTAGAAGAACACATTTTGCCACAAATGATATACCAAGTTAAAGTACAATCGTAATGTATTAAAGTGATGCATAAATTATTGTCATAGCATGAAAACTGTCAAAGTTATTCGCAACCATATCGGAACCTCAAATTACCGCCTCTTTAAACCTGGGAAAATAATTCTACCGATCTATCCAATTGGCCATTTTCTAAAAATACATTATGCAATAAATTATATACCAAAACAAATGGCAATTTTAATGCTTTAAAATGGTGCATAAATGACTGTCCTAGCACGAAAACTGCCAAAGTTAATTGCAACCATATCGGAACCTCAGATTACAGCGTTTATTAAACATAGAACAATAATTCTACCGATCTATCAAATTGACCAATTTGTAAAAACACACATTATGCAACAAATTATGTACCATATTAAAGTGCAATCATAATGCTTTAAAATGGTGCATAAATGACTGTCATAGCATGAAAACTGTCAATGTTATTTGCAACCATATCGGAACCTCAAACTACCGCGTTTTTAAAGCTGTGAAAATAATTCTACCGATCTATCCAATTGGCCATTTTCTAAAAATGTATTATGGAATAAATTATATACCAAAGCAAATGGCAACTATAGTGCAATAAAAAGATATATAAACGACTGTTATAACATGAAAACTGTAAAGGTTATTTGCAACCATATCGGAGCCTTAAATTACCGCATTTTTGAACCTGTACCATTAAATATACCGATCTATCCAATTTTTGTAAAAATTCATTATGCCACAAATTATACACCAAAATAAAGTGCAACTCTTATGCTTTAAAATGATGCCTAAACTATTGCCCTAACATGAAAACTGTCAAAGTTATTTGCAACCATATCGGAACCTCAAATTACCGCGTTTTTAAACATATCAAATTGACAATTTTTTAGACGAACACATTATGCTACAAATGATATACCAAATTAAAGTGCAATCATAATGCTCTAAAATGATGCATAATTGACTGTCATAGCATGAAAACAGTCAAAGTTATTCACAACCATATCGGCACCTCAAATTACCGTCTTTTTAAGCCTGGGAAAATAATTCTACCGATCTATCCAATTGGCCATTTTCTAAAAATACATTATGCAATAAATTATATACCAAAACAAATGGCAATTTTAATGCTTTAAAATGGTGCATAAACGACTGTCCTAGCACGAAAACTGCCAAAGTTAATTGCAACCATATCGGAACCTCGTTTATTAAACATAGAACAATAATTCTACCGATCTATCAAATTGACCAATTTGTAAAAACACACATTATGCTACAAAGGATATACCATATTAAAGTGCAATCATAATGCTTTAAAATGATGCATAAATGACTGTCATAGCATGAAAACAGTTAATGTTATTTGCAACCATATCGGAACCTCAAATTATCGCGTTTTTAAACATAGAACAATAATTCTACCGATCCATCAAATTGACCATTTTTTAGACGAACACATTATGCCACAAATGATATACCAAATTAAAGTGCAATCATAATGCTTTAAAATGATGCATAAATGACTGTCATAGCATGAAAACTGTCAAAGTTATTCACAACCATATCGGAACCTCAAATTACCGCCTTTTTAAACCTGGGAAAATAATTCTATCGATCTATCCAATTGGCCATTTTCTAAAAATACATTATGCAATAAATTATATACCAAAACAAATGGCAACTATAGTGCAATAAAAAAATGTATAAACGACTGTTATAACATGAAAACTATAAAAGTTATTTGCAACCATATCGGAGCCTTAAATTACCGCATTTTTGAACCTGTACCAATAAATATACCGACCTATCCAATTTTTGTAAAAATTCATTATGCCACAAATTATACACCAAAATAAAGTGCAACTCTTATGCTTAAAATGATGCCTAAACTATTGCCCTAGCATGAAAACTGTCAAAGTTATTCACAACCATATCGGAACCTCAAATTACCGCGTTTTTAAACATAGAACAATAATTCTACCGATCCATCAAATTGACCATTTTTTAGACGAACACATTATGCCACAAATGACATACCAAATTAAAGTGCAATCATAATGCTTTAAAATGATGCATAAATGACTGTCATAGCATGAAAACTGTCAATGTTATTTGCAACCATATCGGAACCTCAAATTATCGCGTTTTTAAACATAGAACAATAATTCTACCGATCCATCAAATTGACCATTTTTTAGACGAACACATTATGCCACAAATGACATACCAAATTAAAGTGCAATCTTAATGCTTTAAAATGATGCATAAATGACTGTCATAGCATGAAAACTGTCAAAGTTATTCACAACCATATCGGAACCTCAAATTACAGCCTTTTTAAACCTGGGAAAATAATTCTATCGATCTATCCAATTGGCCATTTTCTAAAAATACATTATGCAATAAATTATATACCAAAACAAATGGCAACTATAATGCAATAAAAAGATGTATAAACGACTGTTATAACATGAAAACTATAAAAGTTATTTGCAACCATATCGGACTCTTAAATTACCGCATTTTTAAACCTGTACCAATAAATATACCGATCTATCCAATTTTTGTAAAAATTCATTATGTCACAAATTATACACCAAAACAAAGTGCAACTGTAATGCTTTAAAATGATGCATAAATGACTGTCATAGCATGAAAACTGTCAAAGTTATTCGCAACCATATCGGAACCTCAAATTACCGCCTTTTTAAACCTGGGAAAATAATTCTACCGATCTATCCAATTGGCCATTTTCTAAAAATACATTATGCAATAAATTATATACCAAAACAAATGGCAATTTTAATGCATAAACGACTGTCCTAGCACGAAAACTGCCAAAGTTAATTGCAACCATATCGGAACCTCAGATTACTGCGTTTATTAAACATAGAACAATAATTCTACCAATCTATCAAATTGACCAATTTGTAAAAACACACATTATGCTACAAATGATATACCATATTAAAGTGTAATCATAATGCTTTAAAATGATGCATAAATGACTGTCATAGCGTGAAAACTGTCAATGTTATTTGCAGCCATATCGGAACCTCAAATTACCGCGTTTTTAAAGCTGTGAAAATAATTCTACCGATCTATCCAATTGGCCATTTTCTAAAAATATATTATGCAATAAATTATATACCAAAACAAATGGCAACTATAATGCAATAAAAAGATATATAAACGACTGCTATAACATGAAAACTATAAAAGATATTTGCAACCATATCGGAGCCTTAAATTACCGCATTTCTAAACCTGTACCAATAAATATACCGATATATCCAATTTTTGTAAAAATTCATTATGACACAAATTATACACCAAAACAAAGTGCAAATGTAATGCTTTAAAATGATGCATAAACGATTGTCCTGGCATGAAAACTGTCAAAGTTATTTGCAACCATAACGGAACCTCAAATCATAGCGTTTTTAAACATAGAACAACAGTTCTACCGATCCATCAAATTTACAATTTTTTGAACACATTTTGCCACAAGTGATATACCAAGTTAAAGTACAATCGTAATGCATTAAAATGATGCATAAATTATTGTCATAGCATGAAAACTGTCAAAGTTATTTGCAACCATATCGGAACCTCAAATTACAGCCTTTTTAAACCTGGGAGAATAATTCTACCGATCTATCCAATTGGCCATTTTCTAAAAATACATTATGCAATAAATTATATACCAAAACAAATGGCAATTTTAATGCTTTAAAATGGTGCATAAATGACTGTCCTAGCACAAAAACTGCCAAGGTTAATTGCAACCACATCGGAAGCTCAAATTACCGCGTTTTTAAACATAGAACAATAATTCTACCGATCCATCAAATTTACCATTTTTTAGACGAACACATTATGCCACAAATGATATACCAAATTAAAGTGCAATCATAATGCTTTAAAATGATGTATAAATGACTGTCATAGCATGAAAACTGTCAAAGTTATTCACAACCATATCGGAACCTCAAATTACCGCCTTTTTAAACCTGGGAAAATAATTCTATCGATCTATCCAATTGGCCATTTTCTAAAAATACATTATGCAATAAATTATATACCAAAACAAATGGCAACTATAATGCAATAAAAAGATGTATAAACGACTGTTATAACATGAAAACTATAAAATTTATTTGCAACCATATCGGAGCCTTAAATTACCGCATTTTTAAACCTGTACCAATAAATATACCGATCTATCCAATATTTGTAAAAATTTATTATTCCACAAATTATACACCAAAACAAAGTGCAACGGTAATGCTTTAAAATGATGCATAAATGACTGTCATAGCATGAAAACTGTCAAAGTTATTCACAACCATATCGGAACCTCAAATTACCACCTTTTTAAACCTGGGAAAATAATTCTACCGATCTATCCAATTGGCCATTTTCTAAAAATACATTATGCAATAAATTATATACCAAAACAAATGGCAATTTTAATGCTTTAAAATGGTGCATAAACGAATGTCCTAGCACGAAAACTGCCAAAGTTAATTGCAACCATATCGGAACCTCAGATTACAGCGTTTATTAAACATAGAACAATAATTTAATTCTACCGATCCATCAAATTTACCATTTTTTAGACGAACACATTATGCCACAAATGATATACCAAATTAAAGTGCAATCATAATGGTTTAAAATGATGTATAAATGACTGTCATAGCATGAAAACTGTCAAAGTTATTCACAACCATATCGGAACCTCAAATTACCGCCTTTTTAAACCTGGGAAAATAATTCTATCGATCTATCCAATTGGCCATTTTCTAAAAATACATTATGCAATAAATTATATACCAAAACAAATGGCAACTATAATGCAATAAAAAGATGTATAAACGACTGTTATAACATGAAAACTATAAAAGTTATTTGCAACCATATCGGACTCTTAAATTACCGCATTTTTAAACCTGTACCAATAAATATACCGATCTATCCAATTTTTGTAAAAATTCATTATGTCACAAATTATACACCAAAACAAAGTGCAACTGTAATGCTTTAAAATGATGCATAAATGACTGTCATAGCATGAAAACTGTCAAAGTTATTCACAACCATATCGGAACCTCAAATTACCGCCTTGTTAAACCTGGGAAAATAATTCTACCGATCTATCCAATTGGCCATTTTCTAAAAATACATTATGCAATAAATTATATACCAAAACAAATGGCAATTTTAATGCATAAACGACTGTCCTAGCACGAAAACTGCCAAAGTTAATTGCAACCATATCGGAACCTCAGATTACTGCGTTTATTAAACATAGAACAATAATTCTACCAATCTATCAAATTGACCAATTTGTAAAAACACACATTATGCTACAAATGATATACCATATTAAAGTGTAATCATAATGCTTTAAAATGATGCATAAATGACTGTCATAGCGTGAAAACTGTCAATGTTATTTGCAGCCATATCGGAACCTCAAATTACCGCGTTTTTAAAGCTGTGAAAATAATTCTACCGATCTATCCAATTGGCCATTTTCTAAAAATATATTATGCAATAAATTATATACCAAAACAAATGGCAACTATAATGCAATAAAAAGATATATAAACGACTGCTATAACATGAAAACTATAAAAGATATTTGCAACCATATCGGAGCCTTAAATTACCGCATTTCTAAACCTGTACCAATAAATATACCGATATATCCAATTTTTGTAAAAATTCATTATGACACAAATTATACACCAAAACAAAGTGCAAATGTAATGCTTTAAAATGATGCATAAACGATTGTCCTGGCATGAAAACTGTCAAAGTTATTTGCAACCATAACGGAACCTCAAATCATAGCGTTTTTAAACATAGAACAACAGTTCTACCGATCCATCAAATTTACAATTTTTTTGAACACATTTTGCCACAAGTGATATACCAAGTTAAAGTACAATCGTAATGCATTAAAATGATGCATAAATTATTGTCATAGCATGAAAACTGTCAAAGTTATTTGCAACCATATCGGAACCTCAAATTACAGCCTTTTTAAACCTGGGAGAATAATTCTACCGATCTATCCAATTGGCCATTTTCTAAAAATACATTATGCAATAAATTATATACCAAAACAAATGGCAATTTTAATGCTTTAAAATGGTGCATAAATGACTGTCCTAGCACAAAAACTGCCAAGGTTAATTGCAACCACATCGGAAGCTCAAATTACCGCGTTTTTAAACATAGAACAATAATTCTACCGATCCATCAAATTTACCATTTTTTAGACGAACACATTATGCCACAAATGATATACCAAATTAAAGTGCAATCATAATGGTTTAAAATGATGTATAAATGACTGTCATAGCATGAAAACTGTCAAAGTTATTCACAACCATATCGGAACCTCAAATTACCGCCTTTTTAAACCTGGGAAAATAATTCTATCGATCTATCCAATTGGCCATTTTCTAAAAATACATTATGCAATAAATTATATACCAAAACAAATGGCAACTATAATGCAATAAAAAGATGTATAAACGACTGTTATAACATGAAAACTATAAAAGTTATTTGCAACCATATCGGACTCTTAAATTACCGCATTTTTAAACCTGTACCAATAAATATACCGATCTATCCAATTTTTGTAAAAATTCATTATGTCACAAATTATACACCAAAACAAAGTGCAACTGTAATGCTTTAAAATGATGCATAAATGACTGTCATAGCATGAAAACTGTCAAAGTTATTCACAACCATATCGGAACCTCAAATTACCGCCTTGTTAAACCTGGGAAAATAATTCTACCGATCTATCCAATTGGCCATTTTCTAAAAATACATTATGCAATAAATTATATACCAAAACAAATGGCAATTTTAATGCATAAACGACTGTCCTAGCACGAAAACTGCCAAAGTTAATTGCAACCATATCGGAACCTCAGATTACTGCGTTTATTAAACATAGAACAATAATTCTACCAATCTATCAAATTGACCAATTTGTAAAAACACACATTATGCTACAAATGATATACCATATTAAAGTGTAATCATAATGCTTTAAAATAATGCATAAATGACTGTCATAGCGTGAAAACTGTCAATGTTATTTGCAGCCATATCGGAACCTCAAATTACCGCGTTTTTAAAGCTGTGAAAATAATTCTACCGATCTATCCAATTGGCCATTTTCTAAAAATATATTATGCAATAAATTATATACCAAAACAAATGGAAACTATAATGCAATAAAAAGATATATAAACGACTGCTATAACATGAAAACTATAAAAGATATTTGCAACCATATCGGAGCCTTAAATTACCGCATTTCTAAACCTGTACCAATAAATATACCGATATATCCAATTTTTGTAAAAATTCATTATGACACAAATTATACACCAAAACAAAGTGCAAATGTAATGCTTTAAAATGATGCATAAACGATTGTCCTGGCATGAAAACTGTCAAAGTTATTTGCAACCATAACGGAACCTCAAATCATAGCGTTTTTAAACATAGAACAACAGTTCTACCGATCCATCAAATTTACAATTTTTTTGAACACATTTTGCCACAAGTGATATACCAAGTTAAAGTACAATCGTAATGCATTAAAATGATGCATAAATTATTGTCATAGCATGAAAACTGTCAAAGTTATTTGCAACCATATCGGAACCTCAAATTACAGCCTTTTTAAACCTGGGAGAATAATTCTACCGATCTATCCAATTGGCCATTTTCTAAAAATACATTATGCAATAAATTATATACCAAAACAAATGGCAATTTTAATGCTTTAAAATGGTGCATAAATGACTGTCCTAGCACAAAAACTGCCAAGGTTAATTGCAACCACATCGGAAGCTCAAATTACCGCGTTTTTAAACATAGAACAATAATTCTACCGATCCATCAAATTTACCATTTTTTAGACGAACACATTATGCCACAAATGATATACCAAATTAAAGTGCAATCATAATGCTTTAAAATGATGTATAAATGACTGTCATAGCATGAAAACTGTCAAAGTTATTCACAACCATATCGGAACCTCAAATTACCGCCTTTTTAAACCTGGGAAAATAATTCTATCGATCTATCCAATTGGCCATTTTCTAAAAATACATTATGCAATAAATTATATACCAAAACAAATGGCAACTATAATGCAATAAAAAGATGTATAAACGACTGTTATAACATGAAAACTATAAAATTTATTTGCAACCATATCGGAGCCTTAAATTACCGCATTTTTAAACCTGTACCAATAAATATACCGATCTATCCAATATTTGTAAAAATTTATTATTCCACAAATTATACACCAAAACAAAGTGCAACGGTAATGCTTTAAAATGATGCATAAATGACTGTCATAGCATGAAAACTGTCAAAGTTATTCACAACCATATCGGAACCTCAAATTACCACCTTTTTAAACCTGGGAAAATAATTCTACCGATCTATCCAATTGGCCATTTTCTAAAAATACATTATGCAATAAATTATATACCAAAACAAATGGCAATTTTAATGCTTTAAAATGGTGCATAAACGAATGTCCTAGCACGAAAACTGCCAAAGTTAATTGCAACCATATCGGAACCTCAGATTACAGCGTTTATTAAACATAGAACAATAATTCTACCGATCCATCAAATTTACCATTTTTTAGACGAACACATTATGCCACAAATGATATACCAAATTAAAGTGCAATCATAATGGTTTAAAATGATGTATAAATGACTGTCATAGCATGAAAACTGTCAAAGTTATTCACAACCATATCGGAACCTCAAATTACCGCCTTTTTAAACCTGGGAAAATAATTCTATCGATCTATCCAATTGGCCATTTTCTAAAAATACATTATGCAATAAATTATATACCAAAACAAATGGCAACTATAATGCAATAAAAAGATGTATAAACGACTGTTATAACATGAAAACTATAAAAGTTATTTGCAACCATATCGGACTCTTAAATTACCGCATTTTTAAACCTGTACCAATAAATATACCGATCTATCCAATTTTTGTAAAAATTCATTATGTCACAAATTATACACCAAAACAAAGTGCAACTGTAATGCTTTAAAATGATGCATAAATGACTGTCATAGCATGAAAACTGTCAAAGTTATTCACAACCATATCGGAACCTCAAATTACCGCCTTTTTAAACCTGGGAAAATAATTCTACCGATCTATCCAATTGGCCATTTTCTAAAAATACATTATGCAATAAATTATATACCAAAACAAATGGCAATTTTAATGCATAAACGACTGTCCTAGCACGAAAACTGCCAAAGTTAATTGCAACCATATCGGAACCTCAGATTACTGCGTTTATTAAACATAGAACAATAATTCTACCAATCTATCAAATTGACCAATTTGTAAAAACACACATTATGCTACAAATGATATACCATATTAAAGTGTAATCATAATGCTTTAAAATGATGCATAAATGACTGTCATAGCGTGAAAACTGTCAATGTTATTTGCAGCCATATCGGAACCTCAAATTACCGCGTTTTTAAAGCTGTGAAAATAATTCTACCGATCTATCCAATTGGCCATTTTCTAAAAATATATTATGCAATAAATTATATACCAAAACAAATGGCAACTATAATGCAATAAAAAGATATATAAACGACTGCTATAACATGAAAACTATAAAAGATATTTGCAACCATATCGGAGCCTTAAATTACCGCATTTCTAAACCTGTACCAATAAATATACCGATATATCCAATTTTTGTAAAAATTCATTATGACACAAATTATACACCAAAACAAAGTGCAAATGTAATGCTTTAAAATGATGCATAAACGATTGTCCTGGCATGAAAACTGTCAAAGTTATTTGCAACCATAACGGAACCTCAAATCATAGCGTTTTTAAACATAGAACAACAGTTCTACCGATCCATCAAATTTACAATTTTTTTGAACACATTTTGCCACAAGTGATATACCAAGTTAAAGTACAATCGTAATGCATTAAAATGATGCATAAATTATTGTCATAGCATGAAAACTGTCAAAGTTATTTGCAACCATATCGGAACCTCAAATTACAGCCTTTTTAAACCTGGGAGAATAATTCTACCGATCTATCCAATTGGCCATTTTCTAAAAATACATTATGCAATAAATTATATACCAAAACAAATGGCAATTTTAATGCTTTAAAATGGTGCATAAATGACTGTCCTAGCACAAAAACTGCCAAGGTTAATTGCAACCACATCGGAAGCTCAAATTACCGCGTTTTTAAACATAGAACAATAATTCTACCGATCCATCAAATTTACCATTTTTTAGACGAACACATTATGCCACAAATGATATACCAAATTAAAGTGCAATCATAATGCTTTAAAATGATGTATAAATGACTGTCATAGCATGAAAACTGTCAAAGTTATTCACAACCATATCGGAACCTCAAATTACCGCCTTTTTAAACCTGGGAAAATAATTCTATCGATCTATCCAATTGGCCATTTTCTAAAAATACATTATGCAATAAATTATATACCAAAACAAATGGCAACTATAATGCAATAAAAAGATGTATAAACGACTGTTATAACATGAAAACTATAAAATTTATTTGCAACCATATCGGAGCCTTAAATTACCGCATTTTTAAACCTGTACCAATAAATATACCGATCTATCCAATATTTGTAAAAATTTATTATTCCACAAATTATACACCAAAACAAAGTGCAACGGTAATGCTTTAAAATGATGCATAAATGACTGTCATAGCATGAAAACTGTCAAAGTTATTCACAACCATATCGGAACCTCAAATTACCACCTTTTTAAACCTGGGAAAATAATTCTACCGATCTATCCAATTGGCCATTTTCTAAAAATACATTATGCAATAAATTATATACCAAAACAAATGGCAATTTTAATGCTTTAAAATGGTGCATAAACGAATGTCCTAGCACGAAAACTGCCAAAGTTAATTGCAACCATATCGGAACCTCAGATTACAGCGTTTATTAAACATAGAACAATAATTCTACCGATCCATCAAATTTACCATTTTTTAGACGAACACATTATGCCACAAATGATATACCAAATTAAAGTGCAATCATAATGGTTTAAAATGATGTATAAATGACTGTCATAGCATGAAAACTGTCAAAGTTATTCACAACCATATCGGAACCTCAAATTACCGCCTTTTTAAACCTGGGAAAATAATTCTATCGATCTATCCAATTGGCCATTTTCTAAAAATACATTATGCAATAAATTATATACCAAAACAAATGGCAACTATAGTGCAATAAAAAGATATATAAACGACTGTTATAACATGAAAACTATAAAAGTTATTTGCAACCATATCGGAGCCTTAAATTACCGCATTTTTGAACCTGTACCAATAAATATACCGATCTATCCAATTTTTGTAAAAATTCATTATGCCACAAATTATACACCAAAATAAAGTGCAACTCTTATGCTTTAAAATGATGCCTAAACTATTGCCCTAGCATGAAAACTGTCAAAGTTATTTGCAACCATATCGGAACCTCAAATTACCGCGTTTTTAAACGTAGAACAATAATTCTACCGATCCATCAAATTGACCATTTTTTAGACGAACACATTATGCTACAAATGATATACCAAATTAAAGTGCAATCATAATGCTCTAAAATGATGCATAATTGACTGGCATAGCATAAAAACATTCAAAGTTATTCACAACCATATCGGAACCTCAAATTACCGCCTTTTTAAATCTGGGAAAATAATTCTACCGATCTATCCAATTGGCCATTTTCTAAAAATACATTATGCAATAAATTATATACCAAAACAAATGGCAATTTTAATGCATAAACGACTGTCCTAGCACGAAAACTGCCAAAGTTAATTGCAACCATATCGGAACCTCAGATTACTGCGTTTATTAAACATAGAACAATAATTCTACCGATCTATCAAATTGACCAATTTGTAAAAACACACATTATGCTACAAATGATATACCGTATTAAAGTGCAATCATAATGCTTTAAAATGATGCATAAATGACTGTCATAGCATGAAAACTGTAAATGTTATTTGCAACCATATCGGAACCTCAAATTACCGCGTTTTTAAACATAGAACAATAATTCTACCGATCCATCAAATTTACCATTTTTTAGACGAACACATTATGCCACAAATGATATACCAAATTAAAGTGCAATCATAATGGTTTAAAATGATGTATAAATGACTGTCATAGCATGAAAACTGTCAAAGTTATTCACAACCATATCGGAACCTCAAATTACCGCGTTTTTAAACCTGGGAAAATAACTCTTCCGATCTATCCAATTGGCCATTTTCTAAAAATACATTATGCAATAAATTATATACCAAAACAAATGGCAATTTTAATGCATAAACGACAGTCCTAGCACGAAAACTGCCAAAGTTAATTGCAACCATATCGGAACCTCAGATTACTGCGTTTATTAAACATAGAACAATAATTCTACCGATCTATCAAATTGACCAATTTGTAAAAACACACATTATGCTACAAATGATATACCATATTAAAGTGCAATCATAATGCTTTAAAATGATGCATAAATGACTGTCATAGCGTGAAAACTGTCAATGTTATTTGCAGCCATATCGGAACCTCAAATTACCGCGTTTTTAAAGCTGTGAATATAATTCTACCGATCTATCCAATTAGCCATTTTCTAAAAATATATTATGCAATAAATTATATACCAAAACAAATGGCAACTATAATGCAATAAAAAGATATATAAACGACTGCAATAACATGAAAACTATAAAAGATATTTGCAACCATATCGGAGCCTTAAATTACCGCATTTCTAAACCTGTACCAATAAATATACCGATCTATCCAATTTTTGTAAAAATTCATAATGCCACAAATTATACACCAAAACAAAGTGCAAATGTAATGCTTTAAAATGATGCATAAACGATTGTCCTGGCATGAAAACTGTCAAAGTTATTTGCAACCATAACGGATCCTCAAATCATAGCGTTTTTAAACATAGAACAACAGTTCTACCGATCCATCAAATTTACAACTTTTTAGAAGAACACATTTTGCCACAAGTAATATACCAAGTTAAAGTACAATCGTAATGCATTAAAATGATGCATAAATGATTGTCATAGCATGAAAACTGTCAAAGTTATTCGCAACCATATCGGAACCTCAAATTACAGCCTTTTTAAACCTGGGAGAATAATTCTACCGATCTATCCAATTGGCCATTTTCTAAAAATACATTATGCAATAAATTATATACCAAAACAAATGGCAATTTTAATTCTTTAAAATGGTGCATAAATGACTGTCCTAGCACGAAAACTGCCAAAGTTATTCACAACCATATCGGAACCTCAAATTACCGCCTTTTAAAGCTGTGAAAATAATTCTACCGATCTATCCAATTGGCCATTTTCTAAAAATACATTATGCAATAAATTATATACCAAAACAAATGGCAATTTTAATGCATAAACGACTGTCCTAGCACGAAAACTGCCAAAGTTAATTGCAACCATATCGGAACCTCAGATTACTGCGTTTATTAAACATAGAACAATAATTCTACCGATCTATCAAATTGACCAATTTGTAAAAACACACATTATGCTACAAATGATATACCATATTAAAGTGCAATCATAATGCTTTAAAATGATGCATAAATGACTGTCATAGCATGAAAACTGTCGATGTTATTTGCAACCATATCGGAACCTCAAATTACCGCGTTTTTAAACATAGAACAATAATTCTACCGATCCATCAAATTGACCATTTTTTAGACGAACTCATTATGCCACAAATGATATACCAAATTAAAGTGCAATCATAATGCTTTAAAATGATGTATAAATGACTGTCATAGCATGAAAACTGTCAAAGTTATTCACAACCATATTGGAACCTCAAATTACCGCCTTTTTAAACCTGGGAAAATAATTCTACCGATCTATCCAATTGGCCATTTTCTAAAAATACATTATGCAATAAATTATATACCAAAACAAATGGCAATTTTAATGCATAAACGACTGTCCTAGCACGAAAACTGCCAAAGTTAATTGCAACCATATCGGAACCTCAAATTACCGCGTTTATTAAACATAGAACAATAATTCTACCGATCTATCAAATTGACCAATTTGTAAAAACACACATTATGCTACAAATGATACACCATATTAAAGTGCAATCATAATGCTTTAAAATGATGCATAAATGACTGTCATAGCATGAAAACTGTAAATGTTATTTGCAACCATATCGGAACCTCAAATTACCGCGTTTTTAAACCTGGGAAAATAACTCTACCGATCTATCCAATTGGCCATTTTCTAAAAATACATTATGCAATAAATTATATACCAAAACAAATGGCAACTATAATGCAATAAAAAGATGTATAAACGACTGTTATAACATGAAAACTATAAAATTTATTTGCAACCATATCGGAGCCTTAAATTACCGCATTTTTAAACCTGTACCAATAAATATACCGATCTATCCAATTTTTGTAAAAATTCATTATGCCACAAATTATACACCAAAACAAAGTGCAACAGTAATGCTTTAAAATAATGCATAAATGACTGTCATAGCATGAAAACTGTCAAAGTTATTCACAACCATATCGGAACCTCAAATTACCGCGTTTTTAAACCTGGGAAAATAATTCTACCGATTTATCTAATTGGCCATTTAAATTATATACCAAAACAAATGGCAATTTTAATGCTTTAAAATGGTACATAAACGACTGTCCTAGCACGAAAACTGCCAAAGTTAATTGCAACCATATCGGAACCTCAGATTACAGCGTTTATTAAACATAGAACAATAATTCTACCGATCTCCCAAATTGACCAATTAGTAAAAACACACATTATGCTACAAATTATATACCATATTAAAGTGCAATCACAATGCTTTAAAATGATGAATAAATGACTGTCATAGCATGAAAACTGTCAATGTTATTTGCAACCATACCGAAACCTCAAATTACCGCCTTTTTAAAGCTGTGAAAATAATTCTACCGATCTATCCAATTGGCCATTTTCTAAAAATATATTATGGAATAAATTATATACCAAAGCAAATGGCAACTATAGTGCAATAAAAAGATATACTTATATATATATATAATACTTATATATATATAATATACTTATACATATCGGAACCTCAAATCACCGCGTTTTTAAACATAGAACAATAATTCTACCGATCCATCAAATTGACCATTTTTTAGACGAACACATTATGCTACAAATGATATACCTAATTAAAGTGCAATCATAATGCTCTAAAATGATGCATAATTGACTGTCATAGCATGAAAACAGTCAAAGTTGTTCACAACCACATCGGAACCTCAAATTACCGCCTTTTTAAACCTGGGAAAATAATTCTACCGATCTATCCAATTGGCCATTTTCTAAAAATACATTATGCAATAAATTATTTACCAAAACAAATGGCAATTTTAATGCTTTAAAATGGTGCATAAACGACTGTCCTATCACGAAAACTGCCAAAGTTAATTGCAACCATATCGGAACCTCAGATTACTGCGTTTATTAAACATAGAACAATAATTCTACCGATCTATCAAATTGACCAATTTGTAAAAACACACATTATGCTACAAATGATATACCATATTAAAGTGCAATCTTAATGCTTTAAAATGATGCATAAATGACTGTCATAGCATGAAAACTGTCAATGTTATTTGCAACCATATCGGAACCTCAAATTATCGCGTTTTTAAACATAGAACAATAATTCTACCGATCCATCAAATTGACCATTTTTTAGACGAACACATTATGCCACAAATGATATACCAAATTAAAGTGCAATCATAATGCTTTAAAATGATGCATAAATGACTGTCATAGCATGAAAACTGTCAAAGTTATTCACAACCATATCGGAACCTCAAATTACCGCCTTTTAAACCTGGGAAAATAATTCTATCGATCTATCCAATTGGCCATTTTCTAAAAATACATTATGCAATAAATTATATACCAAAACAAATGGCAACTATAATGCAATAAAAAAGATGTATAAACGACTGTTATAACATGAAAACTATAAAAGTTATTTGCAACCATATCGGAGCCTTAAATTACCGCATTTTTAAACCTGTACCAATAAATATACCGATCTATCCAATTTTTGTAAAAATTCATTATGCCACAAATTATACACCAAAACAAAGTGCAACTGTAATGCTTTAAAATGATGCATAAATGACTGTCATAGCATGAAAACTGTCAAAGTTATTCACAACCATTTCGGAACCTCAAATTACCGCGTTTTTAAACCTGGGAAAATAATTCTACCGATCTATCCAATTGGCCATTTTCTAAAAATACATTATGCAATAAATTATATACCAAAACAAATGGCAATTTTAATGCATAAACGACTGTCCTAGCACGAAAACTGCCAAAGTTAATTGCAACCATATCGGAACCTCAGATTACTGCGTTTATTAAACATAGAACAATAATTCTACCGATCTATCAAATTGACCAATTTGTAAAAACACACATTATGCTACAAATGATATACCATATTAAAGTGCAATCATAATGCTTTAAAATGATGCATAAATGACTGTCATAGCGTGAAAACTGTCAATGTTATTTGCAACCATATCGGAGCCTTAAATTACCGCATTTCTAAACCTGTACCAATAAATATACCGATCTATCCAATTTTTGTAAAAATTCATTATGCCACAAATTATACACCAAAACAAAGTGCAAATGTAATGCTTTAAAATGATGCATAAACGATTGTCCTCGCATGGAAACTGTCAAAGTTATTTGCAACCATAACGGAACCTCAAATCATAGCGTTTTTAAACATAGAACAACAATTCTACCGATCCATCAAATTTACAATTTTTTAGAAGAACACATTTTGCCACAAGTGATATACCAAGTTAAAGTACAATCGTAATGCATTAAAATGATGCATAAATGATTGTCATAGCATGAAAACTGTCAAAGTTATTCGCAACCATATCGGAACCTCAAATTACAGCCTTTTTAAACCTGGGAGAATAATTCTACCGATCTATCCAATTGGCCATTTTCTAAAAATACATTATGCAATAAATTATATACCAAAACAAATGGCAATTTTAATGCTTTAAAATGGTGCATAAATGACTGTCCTAGCACGAAAACTGCCAAAGTTAATTGCAACCATATCGGAAGCTCAAATTACAGCGTTTTTAAACATAGTGTATATATGGGGAGTAGGGTACAAATAAATTATTTTTAAATATTGCAAATTTATGATTTTTGTTTTGTTTTTAGCTTACACTGATCTTACACTGTTGAAACACACAAACAACTGGATCAAAAGAAATATACAATTAGGGGTTGTTGTTGTTTTATAGGAGAACAGGTTCTTTTTTATTGATGTACTCTTTGTTTTCTTTTATACTTGTTTTTTGTTTGAAAGCCAATGATCAACTAAAACTAATTGTCTCAAGTTACATCAGTAATAAGTATAAATAATAATTGATAATATACGGCGAATTAAGTGAGAGAACAAAAACAAGAGATCAATATAATATTAAGAAAACAACCACCAAATGTATTTACTTCCAGTAAACTGGTGGTAATTAAATTAAGGGCAATTAACATAAAAAATGAATAAAAAGTTTTTAATAAAAATTAATTTAATGTTCTTGATCTAAACATTCCGGCCCCCTTGCGGTTACGCAAGAACCACAAAAGGGTGGAGTGTAAATTCCAATTAAGAGAATTTCATATGGCAAATTGGAATCAGAAAATATATGTTTTTAAAAATTCAAAGTTTACATATAGTTTAGAGAGCATACAAAATCAGAAAAATATATGTATATAAAAACAAACTAAAAGATTCAATCTTGAAGTAGGGAGATACAAAGTAAATATGATTACAGTGTTGGCCAATATAAAGAAGTACAATTCAGTAATTAACAATTCAAAATTATGATTTTAATATGTATCATTTTAATACAGAAATAATTATAAAATTTCAACTTTTTTACGCAAATTCATTAGTTTTAAGATAATTCATAATTCTAAAATTATACAATGCCATAATTCATGAATACATTTGCAGGAAATTTTAAAAATATAAAAAAAAATAGTTATGTATATGTAGGATACGACTCATGTTCTGCGTAGTTTTCCGATCAGGATCCAGCCTAATACGGTGTCCTGAGCCATGGGTAAAGTGAGTGTAGCGGGACGAATTTCCGACTTAATAATATGTGGGTAAACGTCAGCGCCGAGGATCAGGTTTATCTCTGATAAATTATAGAACTTAGGATCAGCCAGATGTAGATTTTTGTACGGTTCAGCAACTGATGCATCTAACTCCATCGGCCTTTGAAATTGTGGTAACTCTTTGGTTACTAAAACATTTACTACTACCACCGGTCTATTGACAAAGTGTGGTTTAAAAGTAATTGTGCAAGTGCGGCGGGAGCTTGACCTTTCAACTGGGAGATGATAACGAGTTGGTAGGAAGTCAGCAATTTGACTAGTTTCGAATGACGGATTTATTATGCCACGTACATCACGCCATTCGCCACCGAGTTGGACTTTTACCATTACAGTTGGCCGTAAAACTGTTGACTGGAGCAAATTACCCTCTGGATTGGGACTGATGATGCGTGTTGGCCTGACAAGTGCATGAAAATGTAAAAGTGTGTGATGTTTCTGGTTACATTTGTGACATCTCTCTGAGCTGCGACATCTTGCCAGGACGTGACTGTGTGCCAGACAGTTTTGGCAATAATTATATTTTTTGACGATTTTGAGTTTGTTTGTTATATTCATATTATTGAATTTATAGCAGGTTCGCAAGGGGTGGTCTCTTCTGCACAAGCGACAGTCTGGTTGGTGACGTTGGTTTCTTCTTCTTTCTGTTGTAGGAGATAAACTTCTTGTATCAATTAAATTTCGTCTTTGACGGTGTTGTGGAGCCATAGTGCTGTAAATAAAGGGTAGAATTAGTTTGATTCGTTATTATTAGGGGGAAGGAGAACTAATTTAACAATTGGCCTTGTTATAGGACCAGTTGAGGTAATAATTTCCGCCACTCTGACATTATTGTCTTGACCTGGGGAAACCTTTTGTATACGACCAAGTCGCCATTCATTTGGGGGAAGATGATCTTTCTTGATTGCAACTAGGTCACCAACAGCGAAGTTTCTTTGGGGATATTTCCACTTTATGCGTTTATGCAATTCTTTTAAATACTCTTCTTTCCATCTACATGCGAAATGATGGTGGAGTACATTTAATTTCTGCCATCTATTTGCATAACTAAGAGATCGACTAGAGTAGTCTGGTTCTGGGGGTGACAGCAGAGGGGCGCCAATAAGAAAATGACCGGGTGTCAAAGCGCTTATTTCATTGGGGTTGTCACTCATTGGACTTAATGGTCTTGAGTTAAGACAAGCTTCAATTCTTGTAAGCATAGTTGTGAATTCTTCAAAGGTAAAATGTTGTGCATGAGATATCTTTTTGAGATGAGATTTACAACTTTTTACACCTGCTTCCCAGAGTCCTCCCATATGAGGAGCTCCAGGGGGGTTAAAACGCCACTCAATGTTTTGAAATGCATTTTGAGATAGGATGTTCTTTCGTACTTGGGATAAGAAGTTTTCTTGGGTTTTATTGTATATGTTAGCAGCGCCTACAAAAGATGCGCCATTATCAGAGTATAGAACTTGTGGGGTGCCTCTACGGGAGTAAAAACGGGAAAATGCCGCTAAAAAAGCTTGGGTTGAAAGTTCACTAGTGGCCTCCAAGTGAATTGCCTTTGTAGCAAAGCAAACAAATACTAGTACATAGCCTTTAGTTATTTTACTTCCACGGCCAGCAAATGACTTTATACTAAATGGACCGGCGAAATCTAGACCGGTATTAGTAAAAGGGCGCGATAAAAACGTACGTTCCGGGGGCAGAGAAGCCATGATTTGTTGACTCAGTTTTTTCTTAAATAAAACACAAGTCTTGCAGTTAAAAATAACGGTTTTTATAAGATTTTTTAGCTTTGGTACCCAAAACTCTAAACGTACTAGGCGCATTAGAAGAGAATTTTCTCCATGTATCGTATATTTATGTAAAAGTTCTAAGTACAATCGGGTAAAACGACCTGAGTAGGGGAGAATCTTAGGAAATCTTTCATCATAAGATAGCATCTCACTCCGAGAAAGTCTACCATTGATCCTCATTATATTATCAGAATCAATAAACGGGTTAAAAGTTAACAAGGGACTTTTCTTGGGAATCTCTTGACCTCTAGAAAGCAAAGAATATTCGAGAAAGTAAAACTTTTGACAAGAAACCACTAAGCGATGTTTAACAAGTTTCATTTCTGTGTGTTGTATTGTGAGAGAGGGGTAATTATATGTGGTTTTATAACGTGGGTGAGTAGAATGATAAAATCGATATATATAAGCGATTACACGCATGGCACGAGAGAGATCAGAGAACCGGGTTAGAATATCTTCGGAGTTTTGATTTAGATGAGTTTTTACAGGTCTAATTTCTTCGTGTGTATCTACGACGGGCAAGAATGAAGGCCATTCAGAACTGGGAAGTTTAAGCCACGTTGGTCCATGCCACCATAGATCATTGCATATCAAATCCTTTGCAGTAAGGCCTCGAGATCCCAAATCAGCTGGGTTATCTTTGGAGGAAACATGACGCCATTTATCATTTCCAACTTTTTCTACTATAGACGTGATTCTATTGGCGACGAAAGTGGTCCAATGCGAGGGGTGTTTTTGAAGCAATGATAACACAATTAGTTGAATCTGTCCAGAGATGTAGATTGCATTTATCAAAATTAACTTGGGACAGAAATGTTGAGATCAATTTTGCTAATAGTTCAGCACCACATAGTTCTTTCCTGGGGAGTGTAACGAATTTTACTGGGGCAACCTTAGTCTTGGCTAAAAGTAAATGAGTTGATATGTGACCTGTTTCACTTGTTGTTCGAAGATATAGGGTAGCAGCATAGGCTTTTTCAGAAGCATCACAAAAGCCGTGAAGTTCTACGAAGTATGAGGGGGTATAATTTACAAATCGGGGTATTTTTATCATTCTAATGTTCGGGTAATCATCTGAAAAACGAAAGCCAACTACGCAAGGTTTCCGGCTTTAGTGGATCATCCCATTCGATTTGATCTTTCCAGATCTGTTGCATTATCATTTTTGCGACTATGATCTTTGGGGCAAGCCATCCTGCGGGGTCAAACAACCTGGCAATATCTGACAAGACAGTTCGTTTGGTGATATTATTTCGGATTGGCTGATTTTTGGGGTTAAAGTAGAAATAGTCTTGACTCGCATTCCAGCGGAGTCCTAATGTTTTAGTTGTTATTGTGTCTTCAAGCGATAGTGTATCAGACATAAGTAAATGTTCGGGTTCTAAGCCTTGTAATAGAGATTTTTCATTCGAGATCCATTTACGGAGAGGAAATCCAGCAGAGTTCAAAATCTTGATTAGGTTATCTCTTGATTTTAAGGCTAAAGAAAGGTCATGGGATCCTGCTAGTACGTCATCGACATACATATTCTCTTTGAGTATGATAGAAATTTCGGGGTAATCGTTATTACAGGATTCAGCAAGTTCGAGAAGAGTTCTCAGGGCTAGGTATGGAGCGCAGTTAACTCCAAATGTTACGGTTTGTAGCTCAAAATCTTGGGGTTCCTTTTCAGAAGAACTTCGGAATAAAATCCTTTGATATGGGGTGTGTTGTGGATTAACAAGTATCTGCCTGTACATCTTCTCGATGTCGGCATTAAAAACGTATTTGAACAATCGCCAACGGGTTATAAGGACAGTTAAATCTTGTTGTAAAACTGGTCCGGGGTATAAGACGTCATTTAGACTTAGTCCAGACGTAGTGGGGTTAGAGGCGTTGAATACAACACGAAGTTTAGTGGTTGTAGATTCGGGTTTGAGCACAGAGTGATGGGGTAAATAGTAGGAAGAGTTAGAGGGTTTAGATAAATTGGGATTTACAGCCATCATATGATTTAAATATGAATATTCTTCGATTACTTTGTCGTAATCATACTTTAATTTCGGGTTATTTTTGAGTCTGCTTTCATTTCTGAGAAATTGCGATAAAGCAGAGTTGCGAGAGTTGCCTAGGGGAATATTATTAGAATATTCAGATTTAAAGGGCAAGGACACAACGAAACGACCATTTTCGTCTCTAAATGTTGTATTTTTATATAAATATTCGCAAAAGATATCTTCATTAGATTGGGCTGGTTTTTCATGAACTTCTTCAAGTTCCCAGAATTTAGTAAGTTGTGCGTTTAAGTCGATATGGTTCATATATGATGAAACAGAATTTAGAATAGGGGTAGGAGATTGTAATTTTCCAGAGATTATCCATCCGAAAATGGTACGCTGAGCGACGAGTGATCTATTATAATCCCAACGAATACCATCTCTGAGGATTTTCGGGTAAACATCACAACCAATCAAAATTTCAACATTCGAAGTTTTAGCAGAGTAGCTATCAGCTAAGGGAAGATCAGAAAACTTGGTACTCATAATGGAAGAGAGTTCGTAATAGGGTAAGTCTCCTGTCAGTTTATTAACAACGAATGCATCGGTTGAAGTTTTAAAGAGTTTTTCTAGAGGTGAACTTATTGTAATAGTACAAATTCGAGTAGCAGTAGCAGATAACGAACCGCTAAGACCAGTTATAGTGGTATGTGAAGTTGTTGTGGGGATTGCCAGAGAAGCTTGGAGTTTTTTAGAGATAAAGGTGGCTTCTGAGGCTGAATCAATAAGAGCTCTTACGGTACAACGCACATCACCTACACAAACATCAACTAAAGCCGTGCCAAGGATAACAGAGTTATGTGTTGTGGACTGTAGTTGGGTTGAATAAGCTTGACGTAATCTTGCTGCAGCAGCAGCTGAAGTTTCGGGGTTATCACGAGGATTGCTAACGGTTTGTGAGGGGTGTGAATCGCGATTGTGGTTATTATTATTGTTATTATTGTTCGTTGGGTAATCATTAAAGGGTCTAGTATTAGCTATTTGGGGTATAGGTTGATTCTCGGAACGGTGTAAGAGGGAATGATGTTTTTGTTTACAGAAAGAACACCTGAACTGACTTTTACAAGTCTTATGATCATGAGAGGCTGCTAAACAGTTAGTACAACGCTTCAGTTTCTTAACTAAAGAATATCGATCTTCAACTGACATTGATAAGAAAGTGGGACAAAACCTTAAGGGATGGGAATCTTGACACAGTGGACATTTTAGAGGCTTATCTGTTTTAACCTTTGTTTGAAATGTATTAACCTTTTTATTATTATTGGGATTCTGTTTCTTTGGATTATATTTCTTGTAGTTGTTGTGAGAATCGGACGAAGTAGTCCGTATATCCGCGAAACCTTCAAGGGATTGATACCTAGAAGTTAGAAAGCTATCCATTTCTTGCCAAGAGGGTAATTCTTTACTATTCCCTAAGTGTTGTTGCCATAAATGTAAGCTGATATCAGGAAGACATTTCGCACAGATAAAAACAAAGATAACATCCCAGTTTTTGGTATCTATTTGAAGCAGCGAAAGATTTTTTATACAATCGTTAATTGATTGTTGGAGTTGTTTTATACAGCGACCAGATTCTTTAGAAATGGGATTATTCAATAAGTTAAACAGAGTTTTCAATTGAGAATTAACAAGAATACGAGAATTTTCATATCGTTCGACAAGGTTTGTCCATGCCATATTGAAACCATCATTCGTGAGTGGACAATTCTTTAAAATCTCATGGGGTTCGCCTTCTGTCTTTTTTAGTAAATGAAATAGTTTTTCAACAGGGGACAATCGGGAATTGTTAATATAAAGGGCCGTAAACATATCACGGAAGGAGGGCCAAGAGACATAATCTCCATAAAAAGTTTGCGTATCGCATGGGGGTAAGGATATGTTAGGGTTAGAATCAACTACAGGTGTAGGGGGGTTGACAGCAGGGATATTACTATTTCGGAGGGAGTCTAAAATCTCATTAGCCCTAGACAATGCTCGAACATGGGAATCAAAAGTTTTAAAGAATCTTTCCTTTAGAGTTTCTACACTGATGTTTTCCTGTACAGTATTATAATTTTGCAGAATCTTATCATAGGCTGCCCTAAAATCTGACCAGTGTCGAAGAATCTCATCTTTATGTATGTCAAGGGTGTGTACTGTATGATTAGTAACTGCTGGTGCCAGAGAAAAAGGCTTCAAATTCTACAACCTTATCAGAAGATCGGATAAATTCATCTAAAGTTGACATTTCCAGTTTGTATTCAAGAAACTATGAGAAAAAACAACTTTGGGTTTCGGAACAATTAGTGATCAACGAATTTTCAGTATTTTCTCAAACGTAAACAAAATATTGGCTATACGACTCAACTCAATTTAAAACTTTAGTTAGATTTTTATAATTCAAGGGGTTTAAAGGAAATTTTGATAAAAATTCTAAAAAATTTTATAGAATGTTTCAAAATATCAGCAATTATTAAATGGTATTCTAAAGTTTTAAAGTTAATAAGAAATTTGCAACTTATTCACTGTTCTATAAATTGTTTAGCTTTCATTTGTATCGAACCGATTATACTGATTTAATTCTTGTAGGGTGACTAAACAACTATGTGAGTGTTACAAATTTAGTGAGTTATTAGTGTCTCTTTGTTTTGTAGTTAACAGTTCAAACAAATAGCTGTGGTAAGTCTTGGTAGCTCTCTTTGAGTAAGATAAAAACACCAAGACCGATCACTGTAATAGTTTATGTTGATGAAAGTTAGCTACTCAATGTTAAAATGTCATCACTGTTAAAATTTATCAAAACTGTTATACAAAAATTATTTAAACACTTGTGGATTACGTTCTTATTATCAAGGGATTTTTTATTTTTGAGAAATTTGTAACGGGTTGCATGTAAATATGGTTTAACGGTAAGGGCTAAATTGTTATTGTATACTTCTTTTTATAATTTATTAGGGGTATATAGATAAAATAAATATAAAATTTCAAAGAAGAAATACCTTTTTTGATGACTGGGGTTAATTTTTATATGCCGATGATGATGATGGTTGCACTTTCACAAACTTTATCGTTTTAGCTTTAAGCCTGGGGATTTTTTAAAGTTGTTATTAAAGATGAATTTCACACAAACACTTTCCTTTTATATTTTTTACACTTTTTGCCTGGGGTTAGACACAGATGATATGTAGTTGAATTTCACTCTTTATAATTTTCACTTTTGGCCAGGGGTTGAATAAAAACAACTGGGGTTTACGGGGGTTTTGCAATATTTAAAAAACAAAATATTTGAAAATTTTAATAGGGGGTTTCGATCCGGTTCGAAGGACCAAAAATGTATATATGGGGAGTAGGGTACAAATAAGTTATTTTTAAATATTGCAAATTTATGATTTTTGTTTTGTTTTTAGCTTACACTGATCTTACACTGTTGAAACACACAAACAACTGGATCAAAAGAA
The DNA here is from genome assembly GCF_015586225.1 of Lucilia sericata. Classification (NCBI taxonomy): domain Eukaryota; kingdom Metazoa; phylum Arthropoda; class Insecta; order Diptera; family Calliphoridae; genus Lucilia; species Lucilia sericata. The sequence continues at coordinate 98,655 of NW_023994639.1, forward strand.
ATATACAATTAGGGGTTGTTGTTGTTTTATAGGAGAACAGGTTCTTTTTTATTGATGTACTCTTTGTTTTCTTTTATACTTGTTTTTTGTTTGAAAGCCAATGATCAACTAAAACTAATTGTCTCAAGTTACATCAGTAATAAGTATAAATAATAATTGATAATATACGGCGAATTAAGTGAGAGAACAAAAACAAGAGATCAATATAATATTAAGAAAACAACCACCAAATGTATTTACTTCCAGTATACTGGTGGTAATTAAATTAAGGGCAATTAACATAAAAAATGAATAAAAAGTTTTTAATAAAAATTAATTTAATGTTCTTGATCTAAACACATAGAACAATAATTCTACCGATCCATCAAATTGACCATTTTTTAGACGAACACATTATGCTACAAATGATATACCAAATTAAAGTACAATTTAAAATGATGCATAAATGACTGTCATAGCATGAAAACTGTCAAAGTTATTCACAACCATATCGGAACCTCAAATTACCGCCTTTTTAAACCTGGGAAAATAATTCTACCGATCTATCCAATTGGCCATTTTCTAAAAATACATTATGCAATAAATTATATACCAAAACAAATGGCAATTTTAATGCATAAACGACTGTCCTAGCACGAAAACTGCCAAAGTTAATTGCAACAATATCGGAACCTCAGATTACTGCGTTTATTAAACATAGAACAATAATTCTACCGATCTATCAAATTGACCAATTTGTAAAAACACACATTATGCTGCAAATGATGACTGTCATAGCATGAAAACTGTCAATGTTATTTGCAACCATATCGGAACCTCAAATTACCGCCTTTTTAAACCTGGGAAAATAATTCTATCGATCTATCCAATTGGCCATTTTCTAAAAATACATTATGCAATAAATTATATACCAAAGCAAATGGCAACTATAATGCAATAAAAAGATATATAAACGACTGTTATAACATGAAAACTATAAAAGATATTTGCAACCATATCGGAGCCTTAAATTACCGCATTTTTAAACCTGTACCAATAAATATACCGATCTATCCAATTTTTGTAAAAATTCATTATGCCACAAATTATACACCAAACAAAGTGCAACTGTAATGCTTTAAAATGATGCCTAAACTATTGCCCTAGCATGAAAACTGTCAAAGTTATTTGCAACCATATCGGAACCTCAAATTACCGCGTTTTTAAACCTGGGAAAATAATTCTACCGCTTTATCTAATTGGCCATTTTCTAAAAATACATTATGCAATAAATTATATACCAAAACAAATGGCAATTTTAATGCTTTAAAATGGTGCATAAATGACTGTCATAGCATGAAAAACTGTCAATGTTATTTGCAACCATATCAGAACCTCAAATTACCGCCTTTTTAAAGCTGTGAAATAATTCTACCGATCTATCCAATTGGCCATTTTCTAAAATATATTGTGGAATAAATTATATACCAAAGCAAATGGCAACTATAGTGCAATAAAAAGATATATAAACGACTGTTATAACATGAAAATTATAAAAGATATTTGCAACCATATCGGAGCCTTAAATTACCGCATTTCTAAACCTGTCCCAATAAATATACCGATCTATCCAATGTTTGTAAAAATTAATTATGCCACAAATTATACACCAAAACTAAGTGCAACTGTAATGCTTTAAAATGATGCATAAACGATTGTCCTGTCATGAAAACCGTCAAAGTTATTTGCAACCATATCGGAACCTCAAATCATAGCGTTTTTAAACATAGAACAACAATTCTACCGATCCATCGAATTTACAATTTTTTAGAAGAACACATTTTGCCACAAATGATATACCAAGTTAAAGTACAATCGTAATGCATTAAAGTGATGCATAAATTATTGTCATAGCATGAAAACAGTCAAAGTTATTCACAACCATATCGGAACCTCAAATTACCGCCTTTTTAAACCTGGGAAAATAATTCTACCGATCTATCCAATTGGCCATTTTCTAAAAATACATTATGCAATAAATTATATACCAAAACAAATGGCAATTTTAATGCTTTAAAATGGTGCATAAACGACTGTCCTAGCACGAAAACTGCCAAAGTTAATTGCAACCATATCGGAACCTCAGATTACTGCGTTTATTAAACATAGAACAATAATTCTACCGATCCATCAAATTTACAATTTGTAAAAACACACATTATGCTACAAATGACACACCATATTAAAGTGCAATCGTAATGCTTTAAAATGATGCATAAATGACTGTCATAGCATGAAAACTGTCAATGTTATTTGCAACCATATCGGAACCTCAAATTATCGCGTTTTTAAACATAGAACAATAATTCTACCGATCCATCAAATTGACCATTTTTTAGACGAACACATTATGCCACAAATGATATACCAGTTTAAGTGCAATCATAATGCTTCAAAATGATGCATAAATGACTGCCATAGCATGAAAACTGTCAAAGTTATTCACAACCATATCGGAACCTCAAATTACCGCCTTTTTAAACCTGGGAAAATAATTTTATCGATCTATCCAATTGGCCATTTTCTAAAAATATATTATGCAATAAATTATATACCAAAACAAATGGCAACTATAATGCAATAAAAAGATATATAAACGACTGCTATAACATGAAAACTATAAAAGATATTTGCAACCATATCGGAGCCTTAAATTACCGCATTTCTAAACCTGTACCAATAAATATACCGATCTATCCAATTTTTGTAAAAATTCATTATGCCACAAATTATACACCAAAACAAAGTGCAAATGTAATGCTTTAAAATGATGCATAAACGATTGTCCTGGCATGAAAACTGTCAAAGTTATTTGCAACCATAACGGAACCTCAAATCATAGCGTTTTTAAACATAGAACAACAATTCTACCGATCCATAAAATTTACAATTTTTTAGAAGAACACATTTTGCCACAAGTGATATACCAAGTTAAAGTACAATCGTAATGCATTAAAATGATGCATAAATGATTGTCATAGCATGAAAACTGTCAAATTTATTCGCAACCATATCGGAACCCCAAATTACAGCCTTTTTAAACCTGGGAGAATAATTCTACCGATCTATCCAATTGGCCATTTTCTAAAATACATTATGCAATAAATTATATACCAAAACAAATGGCAATTTTAATGCTTTAAAATGGTGCATAAATGACTGTCCTAGCACGAAAACTGCCAAAGTTAATTGCAACCATATCGGAACCTCAGATTACTGCGTTTATTAAACATAGAACAATAATTCTACCGATCTATCAAATTGACCAATTTGTAAAAACACACATTATGCTACAAATGTTATACAATATTAAAGTGCAATTATAACGCTTTAAAATGATGCATAAATGACTGTCATAGCATGAAAACTGTCAATGTTATTTGCAACCATATCGGAACCTCAAACTACCGCGTTTTTAAAGCTGTGAAAATAATTCTACCGATCTATCCAATTGGCCATTTTCTAAAAATATATTATGGAATAAATTATATACCAAAGCAAATGGCAACTATAGTGCAATAAAAAGATATATAAACGACTGTTATAACATGAAAACTATAAAAGTTATTTGCAACCATATCGGAGCCTTAAATTACCGCATTTTTGAACCTGTACCAATAAATATATCCAATTTTTGTAAAAATTCATTATGCCACAAATTATACACCAAAATAAAGTGCAACTCTTATGCTTTAAAATGATGCCTAAACTGTTGCCCTAGCATGAAAACTGTCAAAGTTATTTGCAACCATATCGGAACCTCAAATTACCGCGTTTTTAAACATAGAACAATAATTCTACCGATCCATCAAATTGACCATTTTTTAGACGAACACATTATGCTACAAATGATATACCAAATTAAAGTGCAATCATAATGCTCTAAAATGATGCATAATTGACTGTCATAGCATGAAAACAGTCAAAGTTATTCACAACCATATCGGAACCTCAAATTACCGCCTTTTTAAACCTGGGAAAATAACTCTACCGATCTATCCAATTGGCCATTTTCTAAAAATACATTATGCAATAAATTATATACCAAAACAAATGGCAATTTTAATGCTTTAAAATGGTGCATAAACGACTGTCCTAGCACGAAAACTGCCAAAGTTAATTGCAACCATATCGGAACCTCAGATTACTGCGTTTATTAAACATAGAACAACAATTCTACCCATCTATCAAATTGACCAATTTGTAAAAACACACATTATGCTACAAATGATATACCATATTAAAGAGCAATCATAATGCTTTAAAATGATGCATAAATGGCTGTCATAGCATGAAAACTGTCAATGTTATTTGCAACCATATCGGAACCTCAAATTATCGCGTTTTTAAACATAGAACAATAATTCTACCGATCCATCAAATTGACCATCTTTTAGACGAACACATTATGCCACAAATGATATACCAAATTAAAGTGCAATCATAATGCTATAAAATGATGCATAAATGACTGTCATAGCATGAAAACTGTCAAAGTTATTCACAACCATATCGGAACCTCAAATTACCGCCTTTTTAAACCTGGGAAAATAATTCTATCGATCTATCCAATTGGCCATTTTCTAAAATACATTATGCAATAAATTATATACCAAAACAAATGGCAACTATAATGCAATAAAAAGATGTATAAACGACTGTTATAACATGAAAACTATAAAATTTATTTGCAACCATATCGGAGCCTTAAATTACCGAATTTTTAAACCTGTACCAATAAATATACCGATCTATCCAATTTTTGTAAAAATTCATTATGCCACAAATTATACACTAAAACAAAGTGCAACTGTAATGCTTTAAAATGATGCATAAATGACTGTCATAGCATGAAAACTGTCAAAGTTATTCACAACCATATCGGAACCTCAAATTACCGCGTTTTTAAACCTGGGAAAATAATTCTACCGATTTATCTAATTGGCCATTTTCTAAAAATACATTATGCAATAAATTATATACCAAAACAAATGGCAATTTTAATGCTTTAAAATGGTGCATAAATGACTGTCCTAGCACGAAAACTGCCAAAGTTAATTGCAACCATATCGGAAGCTCAAATTACCGCGTTTTTAAACATAGAACAATAATTCTACCGATCCATCAAATTGACCATTTTTTAGACAAACACATTATGCTACAAATGATATACCAAATTAAAGTACAATCATAATGCTTTAAAATGATGCATAAATGACTGTCATAGCATGAAAACTGTCAAAGTTATTCACAACCATATCGGAACCTCAAATTACCGCCTTTTTAAACCTGGGAAAATAATTTTATCGATCTATCCAATTGGCCATTTTCTAAAAATATATTATGCAATAAATTATATACCAAAACAAATGGCAACTATAATGCAATAAAAAGATATATAAACGACTGCTATAACATGAAAACTATAAAAGATATTTGCAACCATATCGGAGCCTTAAATTACCGCATTTCTAAACCTGTCCCAATAAATATACCGATCTATCCAATGTTTGTAAAAATTAATTATGCCACAAATTATACACCAAAACTAAGTGCAACTGTAATGCTTTAAAATGATGCATAAACGATTGTCCTGTCATGAAAACCGTCAAAGTTATTTGCAACCATATCGGAACCTCAAATCATAGCGTTTTTAAACATAGAACAACAATTCTACCGATCCATCGAATTTACAATTTTTTAGAAGAACACATTTTGCCACAAATGATATACCAAGTTAAAGTACAATCGTAATGCATTAAAGTGATGCATAAATTATTGTCATAGCATGAAAACAGTCAAAGTTATTCACAACCATATCGGAACCTCAAATTACCGCCTTTTCAAACCTGGGAAAATAATTCTACCGATCTATCCAATTGGCCATTTTCTAAAAATACATTATGCAATAAATTATATACCAAAACAAATGGCAATTTTAATGCTTTAAAATGGTGCATAAACGACTGTCCTAGCACGAAAACTGCCAAAGTTAATTGCAACCATATCGGAACCTCAGATTACTGCGTTTATTAAACATAGAACAATAATTCTACCGATCCATCAAATTTACAATTTGTAAAAACACACATTATGCTACAAATGATATACCATATTAAAGTGCAATCATAATGCTTTAAAATGATGCATAAATGACTGTCATAGCATGAAAACTGTCAATGTTATTTGCAACCATATCGGAACCTCAAACTATCGCGTTTTTAAACATAGAACAATAATTCTACCGATCCATCAAATTGACCATTTTTTAGACGAACACATTATGCCACAAATGATATACCAGTTTAAGTGCAATCATAATGCTTCAAAATGATGCATAAATGACTGCCATAGCATGAAAACTGTCAAAGTTATTCACAACCATATCGGAACCTCAAATTACCGCCTTTTTAAACCTGGGAAAATAATTTTATCGATCTATCCAATTGGCCATTTTCTAAAAATATATTATGCAATAAATTATATACCAAAACAAATGGCAACTATAATGCAATAAAAAGATATATAAACGACTGCTATAACATGAAAACTATAAAAGATATTTGCAACCATATCGGAGCCTTAAATTACCGCATTTCTAAACCTGTACCAATAAATATACCGATCTATCCAATTTTTGTAAAAATTCATTATGCCACAAATTATACACCAAAACAAAGTGCAAATGTAATGCTTTAAAATGATGCATAAACGATTGTCCTGGCATGAAAACTGTCAAAGTTATTTGCAACCATAACGGAACCTCAAATCATAGCGTTTTTAAACATAGAACAACAATTCTACCGATCCATCAAATTGACCATTTTTTAGACGAACACATTATGCTACAAATGATATACCAAATTAAAGTGCAATCATAATGCTCTAAAATGATGCATAATTGACTGTCATAGCATGAAAACTGTCAAAGTTATTCACAACCATATCGGAACCTCAAATTACCGCCTTTTTAAACCTGGGAAAATAATTCTACCGATCTATCCAATTGGCCATTTTCTAAAAATACATTATGCAATAAATTATATACCAAAACAAATGGCAATTTTAATGCTTTAAAATGGTGCATAAACGACTGTCCTAGCACGAAAACTGCCAAAGTTAATTGCAACCATATCGGAACCTCAGATTACTGCGTTTATTAAACATAGAACAATAATTCTACCGATCTATCAAATTGACCAATTTGTAAAAACACACATTATGCTACAAATGATATACCATATTAAAGAGCAATCATAATGCTTTAAAATGATGCATAAATGACTGTCATAGCATGAAAACTGTCAATGTTATTTGCAACCATATCGGAACCTCAAATTACCGCGTTTTTAAAGCTGTGAAAATAATTCTACCGATCTATCCAATTGGCCATTTTCTAAAAATATATTATGGAATAAATTATATACCAAAGCAAATGGCAACTATAATGCAATAACAAGTAATAGTGCTATATTCGGCCGTGCCGAATCTCATATACCCACCATCAAACCGTATGCTGTAAAAGGAATGCTCCCCTATAAACATCAGCGTGATATTTGGAATATGGCTTAAGTCAATTATGGTCAGAGCTCTTTTGAACTACCAAAATGTATTATGTATATTTTAAATAAGGAACACTCGTAGTTATTAACCAAAACTCTTTCCTGAAGGGAACCTTTTGTGTATTACCAACACATTCCACATGAAATTCGGAGCGAATTTCATAACCGTATTTCATAACTCATATTTTTAAGCCAGTAATGATCGTTTAAGTAATTTTCTGAAAATTAAATTATGGACCGATCCTCCCTAAATTTGGTGGAGAGATATTGGCACGCATTAAACTTATGTGCGTCAATTTTTGTCACATTCATATTTTTAAGCCAATAATGAGCATGTAGTTATTTGCAGAGGGGGACCTTATATGGGGGAAGGCTCATTTATGAGCCGATCCAAAAAAATTGGTACAGAGGTTTTGGCTCGTAAGAAACTTACGTGTGTAGTATTTCATCGCTTTACTCGTATTTTTAAGACAGTAATGAGCGTTTAAGCTATTTCCTGAAGTGGACCCAATAGGGAGAGTAGGGCCAATTATGGACCTATCCACATAAAAGTTATTAAAAGATTTTGGATCGCGAAGAACTTAATTGTGTAAAATTTTATTGCTATATTCATATTTTTTAGCCAGTAATGATCGTTAAAGTCATTTTCAGAAGGGGACCTTATATGGGGGATAAGGTCATTTATGGGCCGATCTTAAAAAAATTTCGTAGAGCGATTTTGGTTCGTAAGAAACTTACTTATACCGAATTTCATCGCTATACCCGCATTTTTGGAACAGTAATGAGTGTTAAAGTAATTTTCTAAATGGGACCTTATATGGGGGGTAGGGTCAATTATGGACCGATCCTCAAAAAATTTGGTAGAAAAATTTTGGCTCACATGAAACTTATTTATGTCGAATTTCATCGCTATACTTGCATTTTAGGGCCAGTAATGAGTGTTTAAGTCATTTTCAGGAGGGGACCTTATATAGGAGGTAGGGTCATTTATGGGCCGATCCTAAAAAATTGGTTAAAAGGTTTTGGTTCGTAAGAAACTTACTTATACTGAATTTAATCGCTATACTCGAATTTTTAGGCTAGTAATGAGTGTTAAAGTCATTTTCTAAAGGGGACCTTATATAGGGGGTAGGGTCATTTATGGGCCGATCCGAAAAAAATTGGTAGAGAGAATTTGGTTCGTAAGAAACATACTTATACCGAATTTCATCGCTATACTTGCATTTTGGGACCAGTAATGATTGTTAAAGTAATTTTCATAAGGGGACCTTATATGGGGGGGTAGGGTCATTTATAGGCCGATCCTCAAAAACTTTGGTAGAAAGATTTTGGCTCACATTAAACTTCTTTATGTCGAATTTCATCACTATACTCCTACTTATAAAACAGTTATGCCCGTTAAAGCTGTTTTTTGGAGGTCCACTTGTATGGGGGCTATCCGAAAAAGTGGACCGATATTGCCCATTTTCAATACCAAACAAACCTTAACAATAGAGAATATTTATGCAAAATTTCAACTGTCTAGCTCCTCTCGTGTGGTCCCTATCGTGATTTCAACAGACAGACGGACGGACGGACAGACGGACAGACGGACGGACATGGCTAGATCGTCTTAGAATTTAATAAGGACCCGGAATATATATACTTTTATGGGTCTATGACCAATATTTCGATGTGTTACAAACGGAATGACAAAATCAATATACCCCCCATCTTTTTTGATGCATAAACGATTGTCCTGGCATGAAAACTGTCAAAGTTATTTGCAACCATATCGGAACCTCAAATCATAGCGTTTTTAAACATAGAACAACAATTCTACCGATCCATCGAATTTACAATTTTTTAGAAGAACACATTTTGCCACAAATGATATACCAAGTTAAAGTACAATCGTAATGCATTAAAGTGATGCATAAATTATTGTCATAGCATGAAAACTGTCAAAGTTATTCGCAACCATATCGGAACCTCAAATTACCGCGCTTTTAAACCTGGGAAAATAATTCTACCGATCTATCCAATTGACCATTTTCTAAAAATACATTATGCAATAAATTATATACCAAAACAAATGGCAATTTTAATGCTTTAAAATGGTGCATAAATGACCTAGCACATAAAGTCCTAGCACGAAAACTGCCAAAGTTAATTGCAACCATATCGGAACCTCAGATTACAGCGTTTATTAAACATAGAACAATAATTCTACCGATCTAGCAAATTGACCAATTTGTAAAAACACACATTATGCAACAAATTATGTACCATATTAAAGTGCAATCATAATGCTTTAAAATGGTGCATAAATGACTGTCATAGCATGAAAACTGTCAATGTTATTTGTAATGTAATGAAAATGTAACCATTTATAAGTAATGTAAATTACCAAAAACAGTAACAAATTGATTGACTATTTCCCTTAGAAATATCTAAGAAAAATGCCTTTTATAAAAGCAATACGATTGAAGACGCGGGAGCCTTTTAGTCGCTTGCGATCAGCCGGGTTTGGGGTAGTTCTTGTCCCCTTTCGTTTTGCTTCAATATAATTACAAAGTCTTTTATATAGACTCCCTGTTTAAAATATAACTAAAGAAAAAAACTACGTTAGCAGGACCAGATAAACCATAGCTACAAACAAAGAAAGCCCCAAACTATGGTTTTATGAGAATGACTGCAAAACAAGTTATCAAACATATTTTCCTTTTATTGATCTCTCAGATGTTCAGAGATCAGTGCATCGTTACCCACGCCTACCTTATTCCTAAATAGCACGAAATTTACTTTAGGAACCCACAATTGACTACCCTAACGTCCTATCAAGCCATACAGGAATGAAAAGTCTTTAATTTAACAATTCATATTTCAGAATTCAATTCACAATAAAAATTTATTATAAAACATTTTCCTTAACTATAGAGCAGAATTACATTTCTACTAGCAAATAAATCTCATAATCAAGATATGGGATAAAGTTTCTTAGTATTTAGTTAAAATTACAACAATCAAAAATTAATAATATTAACTTTATGAAATTTAAACTTATCGAATCTTAAACATTAAAACAAAAAAAAATTATGTGCCAATCTAACAGATGAAATAATTTTAATTTAAAATGTTATTAAATATATACTAATAAAGAACCGAAAATAACAAAACGGATAGTTAAACGTTTTCCGATTCGTTTTTGGATCAAATATCAAAACAATTATTACGAATATAGTTAACAAGGAATAAAGGAATAAAAATTACAACAGAGCAAATATTAACAAATTTAGATAAATTAAATTGAATAAATAAAACAAATACAAAGAAAAAGCAGCAGATGTATGCTTGTTCTTATTATTGTACAAATGATGACGTCATATTTGCATGTACTTGTTATTCCTTAATTCTTATTTTTTAACACATAATATGCAAAAATCAAATCAAATTTTAAATAATAAGTTGTTTTTGTAACTCACCAACCATTTGAAGAAGAACGATGAGGCCTCAGCGAACTGCATTGGTTGAACTTAATGATGATGTTTTTGCTAAAATTTATGTTAATGATGATGTTGCATATTTGTTATTGATATTATTCGTATGAATTTTTTTTCTTTTTGGTGTAATTTGTGATATTTATTTTGTTAATTAGTTTTAGGTGTTATTCATTTTACTTATTGTTTTGTAATTTTATAGATTTTAATTATATTTTATAGATTTAAGAAATTTTATTAGATAACGCGATAATAAGAATTGGCACTTGGATTAACAAAATTTACTTAAAAATAATCTCACATTACGAGCACTATTTATTTCGTTACTCACATTTTCTTCAATTAATTCATTTGTGCGCTAATATTAATTTTAAGCTTGAAACTTTTCAAAACTTACTTAAATTTTCTATTAATCTTTATAATTATATCTTTCGTTTGAAATTTTCAAATTTTCAAATTAATTTACTTAATTTTTCTCCCCTTTTTTTTAACTTTACTAATTATTTCTCTACTTTTCACTGATCAAATTTGACTACTTATTTTCTTGTTTAGTTCACTTATCACTTGTTTCATCTCGAAAATTGACATTTTCCACTTTCTTCTATATCTATTTACTTTTATCGATTTATGATTAGACTTTATTTATGTTATGTTCCATACGATAAGGATGACACTAGACGAGGATCAGGATGACGTTAGATGAAAAGTAGGATGACATTACTTGACGAGTGTTGGGCAAAGATTAGTCGGAGATGGTATGAAGACCACATAAATGGTCTTCATACTAGATTGAAATTTTACGATTTTGAAAATCTAGCATGGAATTAAATATTAAAATATATAGTTTACGTGTTGAATTGAATGATCTTACCAAAGAAGCAGACTTTATTGGTTTAAAAGTGTTCCCAAATGTTCCTTCTTGAACTGGATTTTCAAATGATTTGGAATCTCTCAGCCAAGTGTTATTATGTTCTTGAAAGTGTTTCGGTTAACATTCAGTTAACGACTTGAAGACTGGCTAGAAAATTATGAAATGTGTTGTCTTTTCCCGAATCCACATGGGTAACGTTCTCATGAATCTATAAAGCTTCGTCGGAACAAAACTAACACAAATTCACATTGAATTTTAATAAAATTGAAACAAATTTAGCAAAATATAATGATATTACCTTGTAATTTGGTACAATATGTTAAAAACTTTCCAGGTTTAAGTTTCACACAAAATGATGTTAATAATAAATTTCAGAATGTCATACCAAGATTTCAGAACACGTTTGTTCAATTCGAAAGATTCCAGAAAAAGGAAGTTAAATATGGATTTGCCGACGACGAAATGTTCGCCGCTATGCTTCGTATATGTGAGTAGAATACTCGAAATAACCATACTCGAGTAACGAGTTCAATCCGGTACTAATCTACTACTTTTATATATTTTTCCCTCTTAGCCCAACATTGGGAATAATGCGATGAGTTAAGAAAATATGATAAAAGCAAATGTCATACGAATATGACATTTTTATTAATAACTAGCTATACCCAGTGTGCTTCGCTACCCTCATCGTAATGGAATAAAATAAATATCATTATTGTAAATGTATATATATCTGCAATATCAAAAATTCCCCTTTTAGAGAACTCTTTAAGTTTGATTTTATGATTCTAGTCTCAATATTACAGAAAATTAAAAAAAAAAACAGTTGGAAAACAGTTAAATCAAGATGACGCATAAAGATTTTTATACAATCAGGAAGCTACATGTCCAATTTTATGTTTTTAGGTTCAATATTATAGAAAATTCAAAAAGTATTAGTAAAAGAATAAAAAAGTACCAGAGTATCCTTTTTAAATTTTCGTTCAATTGGGATACTGCGTGTTTAATTTTATGTTTATATATTAAATATTTTAGAAAGCTCTAAAAGTACCAGTACCAGTGAAGTACGAAAAAGTACCAAAAAACCTATTTTATTTAATTTCATGTTCCTAAGTTCAATATTATAGAAAATTCAAAAAGTACCAGAAAATATTCCAGTTTAAATTTTCATTCACTCAAGTCCCTGATTGCTTTTATAGATTCTAATTAACTCCGGCTCCACATGCTTAATTTCATGTTTCTAGGATCAATATTATAAAAAACACAAAAAGTACCTTTTGAAGAACGAAAAAGTACCAAAAAGTGCCCTTTTATAGGTTCTCACTTAATCCAGGCTCTAAACGCTTAATTTCATGTTTCTAGGTTCAATATTATAGAAAATTCAAAATGTACCTTTTAAAGAACGAAAAAGTACCAAAAAGTCCCCTTTTATAGGTCTCCACTTAATCCGGGCTCTACATGCTTAATTTCACGTTTCTAGGTTCAATATTATACAAAAATCCAAAAAGTACCTTTTGAAGAACGAAAAAGTTCCAAAAAGTCCCCTTTTATATGTTCTCACTTAATCCAGGCTCTACATACTTAATTTCATGTTTCTAGGTTCAATATTATAAAAAATTCAAAAAGTACCTTTTGATGAACGAAAAGTCCCCTTTTATAGATTCTCATTTACTCCGGGCTCTACATGCTTAATTTCATGTTTCTAGGTTAAATTTTATAAAAAACTCAAAAAGTACCAGTCGAAGAACGAAAAAGTACCAAAAAGTCCCCTTTTATAGATTCTCATTTACTCCGGTCTCTACATGTTTAATTTCATGTTTCTAGGTTCAATATTATAGAAAATTCAAAAAGTACCTTTTGAAGAACGAAAAAGTACCAAAAAGTCCCCTTTTATAGATTCTTATTTACTCTGGGCTCTACATTCTTAATTTCATGTTTCTAGGTTAAATTTTATAGAAAACTCAAAAAGTACCAGTCGAAAGACGAAAAAGTAACAAAAAGTCCCCTTTATAGATTCTCATTTACTAAGGACTCTTAATTTCATGTTTCTATGTTAAATTTTATAGAAAAATCAAAAAGTACCAATCGAAGAACAAAAAAGTACCAAAAAGGTCCTCTTTTATAGTTTCCAATTTACTCCGGGCTCTATATGCTTAATTTCATGTTTTTAGGTTCAATTTTATAGAAAGATCAAAAAGTACCAGTCGAAGAACGAAAAAGTACCAAAAAGTCCCCTTTTATATATTCTCATTAACTAAGGCCTCCGCATGCTTAATTTCATGTTTCTAGGTTTAATTTGATAGAAAACTCAAAAAGTACCAGTCGAAGGACGAAAAAGTACCAAAAAGTCCCCTTTTATAGATTCTCATTTACTAAGGGCTCTACATGCTTAATTTCATGTTTCTAGGTTAAATTTTATAGAAAACTCAAAAAGTACCAGTCGAAGGACGAAAAAGTACCAAAAAGTCCCCTTTTAGAGATTCTCATTTACTAAGGGCTCTACATGCTTAATTTCATGTTTCTAGGTTAAATTTTATAGAAAACTCAAAAAGTACCAGTCGAAGGACGAAAAAGTACCAAAAAGTCCCCTATTATAGATTCTCATTTACTCTGGGCTCTACATGCTTAATTTCATGTTTCTAGGTTAAATTTTATAGAAAACTCAAAAAGTACCAGTCGAAAGACGAAAAAGTACCAAAAAGTCCCCTTTTATAGATTCTCATTTACTAAGGACTCTACATGCTTAATTTCATGTTTCTAGGTTAAATTTTATAGAAAACTCAAAAAGTACCAGTCGAAAGACGAAAAAAGTACCAAATAGTCCCCTTTTATAGATTTCATTTAATAAGGGCTCTACATGCTTAATTTTATGTTTCTAGGTTAAATTTTATAGAAAACTCAAAAAGTACCAGTCGAAGGACGAAAAAGTACCAAAAAGTCCCCTTTTATAGATTCTCATTAGCTAAGGCCTCCGCATGCTTAATTTCATGTTTCTGGGTTAAATTTTATAGAAAACTCAAAAAGTACCAGTCGAAGGACGAAAAATTACCAAAAAGTCCCCTTTTATAGATTCTCATTTACTCCGAGCTCTACATGCTTAATTTCATGTTTCTAGGTTATATTTTATAGAAAACTCAAAAAGTACCAGTCGAAGGACGAAAAATTACCAAAAAGTCCCCTTTTATAGATTCTCATTTACTCCGAGCTCTACATGCTTAATTTCATGTTTCTAGGTTATATTTTATAGAAAACTCAAAAAGTACCAGTCGAAGGACGAAAAATTACCAAAAAGTCCCCTTTTATAGATTCTCATTTACTCCGAGCTCTACATGCTTAATTTCATGTTTCTAGGTTATATTTTATAGAAAACTCAAAAAGTACCAGTCGAAGGACGAAAAAGTACCAAAAAGTCCCCTTTTATAGATTCTCATTAGCTAAGGGGTCCGCATGCTTAATTTCATGTTTCTAGGTTAAATTTTATAGAAAACTCAAAAAGTACCAGTCGAAGGACGAAAAAGTACCAAAAAGTCCCCTTTTATAGATTCTCATTTACTCCGGGCTCTACATGCTTAATTTCATGTTTCTAGGTTAAATTTTATAGAAAACTCAAAAAGTACCAGTCGAAGGACGAAAAAGTACCAAAAAGTCCCCTTTTATAGATTCTCATTTACTCCGGTCTCTACATATTTAATTTCATGTTTCTACGTTCCATATTATAGAAAATTCAAAAAGTACCTTTTAAAGAACGAAAAAGTACCAAAAAGTCCCATTTTATAGATTCTCATTTACTCCGGGCTCTACATGCTTAATTTCATGTTTCTAGGTTAAATTTTATAAAAAACTCAAAAAGTACCAGTCGAAGAACGAAAAAGTACCAAAAAGTCCCCTTTATAGATTCTCATTTACTCCGGTCTCTACATGTTTAATTTCATGTTTCTAGGTTCAATATTATAGAAAATTCAAAAAGTACCTTTTGAAGAACGAAAAAGTACCAAAAAGTCCCCTTTTATAGATTCTTATTTACTCTGGGCTCTACATTCTTAATTTCATGTTTCTAGGTTAAATTTTATAGAAAACTCAAAAAGTACCAGTCGAAAGACGAAAAAGTAACAAAAAGTCCCCTTTTATAGATTCTCATTTACTAAGGACTCTTAATTTCATGTTTCTATGTTAAATTTTATAGAAAAATCAAAAAGTACAATCGAAGAACAAAAAAGTACCAAAAAGGTCCTCTTTTATAGTTTCCAATTTACTCCGGGCTCTATATGCTTAATTTCATGTTTTTAGGTTCAATTTTATAGAAAGATCAAAAAGTACCAGTCGAGGAACGAAAAAGTACCAAAAAGTCCCCTTTATATATTCTCATTAACTAAGGCCTCCGCATGCTTAATTTCATGTTTCTAGGTTTAATTTGATAGAAAACTCAAAAAGTACCAGTCGAAGGACGAAAAAGTACCAAAAAGTCCCCTTTTATAGATTCTCATTTACTAAGGGCTCTACATGCTTAATTTCATGTTTCTAGGTTAAATTTTATAGAAAACTCAAAAAGTACCAGTCGAAGGACGAAAAGTACCAAAAAGTCCCCTATTATAGATTCTCATTTACTCTGGGCTCTACATGCTTAATTTCATGTTTCTAGGTTAAATTTTATAGAAAACTCAAAAAGTACCAGTCGAAAGACGAAAAAGTACCAAAAAGTCCCCTTTTATAGATTCTCATTTACTAAGGACTCTACATGCTTAATTTCATGTTTCTAGGTTAAATTTTATAGAAAACTCAAAAAGTACCAGTCGAAAGACGAAAAAGTACCAAATAGTCCCCTTTTATAGATTTTCATTTAATAAGGGCTCTACATGCTTAATTTTATGTTTCTAGGTTAAATTTTATAGAAAACTCAAAAAGTACCAGTCGAAGGACGAAAAAGTACCAAAAAGTCCCCTTTTATAGATTCTCATTAGCTAAGGCCTCCGCATGCTTAATTTCATGTTTCTAGGTTAAATTTTATAGAAAACTCAAAAAGTACCAGTCGAAGGACGAAAAATTACCAAAAAGTCCCCTTTTATAGATTCTCATTTACTCCGAGCTCTACATGCTTAATTTCATGTTTCTAGGTTATATTTTATAGAAAACTCAAAAAGTACCAGTCGAAGGACGAAAAATTACCAAAAAGTCCCCTTTTATAGATTCTCATTTACTCCGAGCTCTACATGCTTAATTTCATGTTTCTAGGTTATATTTTATAGAAAACTCAAAAAGTACCAGTCGAAGGACGAAAAATTACCAAAAAGTCCCCTTTTATGGATTCTCATTTACTCCGAGCTCTACATGCTTAATTTCATGTTTCTAGGTTATATTTTATAGAAAACTCAAAAAGTACCAGTCGAAGGACGAAAAAGTACCAAAAAGTCCCCTTTTATAGATTCTCATTAGCTAAGGGGTCCGCATGCTTAATTTCATGTTTCTAGGTTAAATTTTATAGAAAACTCAAAAAGTACCAGTCGAAGGACGAAAAAGTACCAAAAAGTCCCCTTTTATAGATTCTCATTTACTCCGGGCTCTACATGCTTAATTTCATGTTTCTAGGTTAAATTTTATAGAAAACTCAAAAAGTACCAGTCGAAGGACGAAAAAGTACCAAAAAGTCCCCTTTTATAGATTCTCATTTACTCCGGTCTCTACATATTTAATTTCATGTTTCTACGTTCCATATTATAGAAAATTCAAAAAGTACCTTTTAAAGAACGAAAAAGTACCAAAAAGTCCCATTTTATAGATTCTCATTTACTCCGAGCTCTACATGCTTAATTTCATGTTTCTAGGTTTAATTTTAAAGAAAACTCAAAAAAGTACCTGTGTAGAACGAAAAAGTAGCGAAAAGTCCCTTTATTATTAATTTCATGTTTCTATTTCAATATCATAGAAAACTCAAAAAGGACCAGTTGGAGAATGAAAAGTACCAAAAAATATCACTTGGTACCGGGGTTACATAACACCATTAGGATATTTAGTGTTTCTAAATTTAAAAATTTTATCTAAATTGGATCATTGTGGTTGAATAAAATCAAATTTCCCGTTTTTACCCCTTTTGGTACTTTTTTCCTCCCCATTAACGAAATAAAAATTCTATTCCAAAAAGTTGCAACATCGTAGTGGGAGCCCGTTATTATGTATTCATATGTATAAGTTAATAAACCAAAAACAATGTTTTATTAAAATAGTACCAAAAATAGGTACAATTTTAACCCCTTAAACGTCCGAATATCCAAAAAGTACTAAATTCATATTTTTATTTTTTCGTTAAGTTATGAAGGAGTCAAAAATATTTTTTGAATGTGCACTGGTTTAAAAGATACATGGGGTGCGAAAAAAGTACCAAAATACAGTTTTTACCCGTTTATTCCCTAAAGGGGCCAAATTTTAAAAAAGGACCAGACACCTGTCCGTTTATTTTTTAAATGAAAGGCGATAAGCTTTAAACTGTTTTTGTATCTTTTCTAGTTTAGGAGATATAAGGTTACCGAATTTACCCGTTTTTACCCTTTTTTACCCCCTAAACATTCGAATTTCCAAAAATCCCGTCTTAGTGGATCTATTTGGCGGGAGACCAACCTCCTGTCCAAATTTCAGCTCTTTAGCTTCAACCGTTTAGGCTGTGCGATGATGAATCAGTCAGTGAATCAGTCAGTCAGTCAGTCAGTCAGTCAGTAACGTTAGAATTTTATATATATAGATATCTTTATTATTTGTCGTAAATATTAGATAAATAAATTATGTACCAAATTTATCAACAATGTTGTTGATGTTTATAAAATAAAGGTTCAAATCCTTGCTAGGTTGACAAACTTCTACTTATATGAATCCACGGATTCATAAGAGAATCTTTAGCAACATGTTCATAACTGAATAAAAAAATCTCTTTAGCCAGCTGATGCAAGTTTTATGATTATAAGAATAATAATAATGCATGCATAATAATAAAAGTAAAAGTAGAACAACAATGAGAAATATTTAACAATAATAAAAATTTTAAAGCTGTGAAAATAATTCTACCGATCTATCCAATTGGCCATTTTCTAAAAATATATTATGGAATAAATTATATACCAAAGCAAATGGCAACTATAGTGCAATAAAAAGATATATAAACGACTGTTATAATATGAAAACTATAAAATTATTTGAAACCATATCGGAGCCTTAAATTACCGCATGAACCTGTACCAATAAATATACCGATCTATCCAATTTTTGTAAAAATTCATTATGCCACAAATTATACACCAAAATAAAGTGCAACTCTTATGCTTTAAAATGATGCCTAAACTATTGCCCTAGCATCAAAACCGTCAAAGTTATTTGCAACCATATCGGAACCTCAAATTACCGCGTTTTTAAACATAGAACAATAATTCTACCGATCCATCAAATTGACCATTTTTTAGACGAACACATTATGCTACAAATGATATACCAAATTAAAGTGCAATCATAATGCTCTGAAATGATGCATAATTGACTGTCATAGCATGAAAATAGTCAAAGTTATTCACAACCATATCGGAACCTCAAATTACCGCCTTTTTAAACCTGGGAAAATAATTCTACCGATCTATCCAATTGGCCATTTTCTAAAAATACATTATGCAATAAATTATATACCAAAACAAATGGCAATTTTAATGCATAAACGACTGTCCTAGCACGAAAACTGCCAAAGTTAATTGCAACCATATCGGAACCTCAGATTACTGCGTTTATTAAACATAGAACAATAATTCTACCGATCTATCAAATTGACCAATTTGTAAAAGCACACATTATGCTACAAATGATATACCATATTAAAGTGCAATCATATTGCTTTAAAATGATGCATAAATGACTGTCATAGCATGAAAACTGTCAATGTTATTTGCAACCATATCGGAACCTCAAATTATCGCGTTTTTAAACATAGAACAATAATTCTACCGATCCATCAAATTGACCATTTTTTAGACGAACACATTATGCCACAAATGATATACCAAATTAAAGTGCAATCATAATGCTTTAAAATGATGCATAAATGACTGTCATAGCATGAAAACTGTCAAAGTTATTCACAACCATATCGGAACCTCAAATTACCGCCTTTTTAAATCTGGGAAAATAATTCTATCGATCTATCTAGTTGGCCATTTTCTAAAAATACATTATGCAATAAATTATATACCAGAACAAATGGCATCTATAATGCAATAAAAAGATGTATAAACGACTGTTATAACATGAAAACTATAAAAGTTATTTGCAACCATATCGGAGCCTTAAATTACCGCATTTTTAAACCTGTACCAATAAATATACCGATCTATCCAATTTTTTTAAAAATTCATTATGCCACAAATTATACACCAAAACAAAGTTCAAATGTAATGCTTTAAAATGATGCATAAACGATTGTCCTGGCATGAAAACTGTCAAAGTTATTTGCAACCATAACGGAACCTCAAATCGTAGCGTTTTTAAACATAGAACAACAATTCTACCGATCCATCAAATTTACAATTTTTTAGAAGAACACATTTTGCCACAAGTGATATACCAAGTTAAAGTACAATCGTAATGCATTAAAATGATGCATAAATGATTGTCATAGCATGAAAACTGTCAAAGTTATTCGCAACCATATCGGAACCTCAAATTACAGCCTTTTTAAACCTGGGAGAATAATTCTACCGATCTATCCAATTGGCCATTTTCTAAAAATACATTATGCAATAAATTATATACCAAAAAAATGGCAATTTTAATGCTTTAAAATGGTGCATAAATGACTGTCCTAGCACGAAAACTGCCAAAGTTAATTGCAACCATATCGGAAGCTCAAATTACCGCGTTTTTAAACATAGAACAATAATTCTACCGATCCATCAAATTGACCATTTTTTAGACGAACACATTATGCTACAAATGATATACCAAATTAAAGTACAATCATAATGCTTTAAAATGATGCATAAATGACTGTCATAGCATGAAAACTGTCAAAGTTATTCACAACCATATCGGAACCTCAAATTACCGCGTTTTTAAACATAGAACAATAATTCTACCGATCTTTCCAATTGGCCATTTTCTAAAAATACATTATGCAATAAATTATATACCAAAACAAATGGCAATTTTAATGCATAAACGACTGTCCTAGCACGAAAACTGCCAAAGTTAATTGCAACCATATCGGAACCTCAGATTACTGCGTTTAATAAACATAGAACAATAATTCTACCGATCTATCAAATTGACCAATTTGTAAAAACACACATTATGCTACAAATGATATACCATATTAAAGTGCAATCATAATGCTTTAAAATGATGCATAAATGACTGTCATAGCATGAAAACTGTCAATGTTATTTGCAACCATATCGGAACCTCAAATTACCGCCTTTTTAAACCTGGGAAAATAATTCTATGGATCTATCCAATTGGCCATTTTCTAAAAATACATTATGCAATAAATTATATACCAAAACAAATGGCAACTATAATGCAATAAAAAGATGTATAAGCGACTGTTATAACATGAAAACTATAAAAGTTATTTGCAACCATATCGGAGCCTTAAATTACCGCATTTTTAAACCTGTACCAATAAATATACCGATCTATCCAATTTTTGTAAAAATTCATTATGCCACAAATTATACACCAAAACAAAGTGCAACTGTAATGCTTTAAAATGATGCATAAATGACTGTCATAGCATGAAAACTGTCAAAGTTATTCACAACCATATCGGAACTTCAAATTACCGCCTTTTTAAACCTGGGAAAATAATTCTACCGATCTATCCAATTGGCCATTTTCTAAAAATACATTATGCAATAAATTATATACCAAAACAAATAGGCAATTTTAATGCTTTAAAATGGTGCATAAACGACTGTCCTAGCACGAAAACTGCCAAAGTTAATTGCAACCATATCGGAACCTCAAATTACCGCGTTTTTAAACATAGAGCAATAATTCTACCGATCCTTCAAATTGACCATTTTTTAGACGAACACATTGTGCCACAAATGATATACCAAATTAAAGTGCAATCACAATGCTTTAAAATGATGCATAAATGACTGTCATAGCATGAAAACTGTCAATGTTATTTGCAACCATATCGGAACCTCAAATTACCGCGTTTTTAAAGCTGTGAAAATAATTCTACCGATCTATCCAATTGGCCGTTTTCTAAAATATATTATGGAATAAATTATATACCAAAGCAAATGGCAACTATAATGCAATAAAAAGATATATAAACGACTGCTATAACATGAAAACTATAAAAGATATTTGCAACCATATCGGAGCCTTAAATTACCGCATTTCTAAACCTGTACCAATAAATATACCGATCTATCCAATTTTTGTAAAAATTCATTATGCCACAAATTATACACCAAAACAAAGTGCAACTGTAATGCTTTAAAATGATGCATAAACGATGATGCATAAATGATTGCAACCATATCGGAACCTCAAATCATAGCGTTTTTAAACATAGAAAAACAATTCTACCGATCCATCGAATTTACAATTTTTTAGAAGAACACATTTTGCCACAAATGATATACCAAGTTAAAGTACAATCGTAATGCATTAAAGTGATGCATAAATTATTGTCATGAAAACTGTCAAAGTTATTCGCAACCATATCGGAACCTCAAATTACCGCCTTTTTAAACCTGGGAAAATAATTCTACCGATCTATCCAATTGGCCATTTTCTAAAAATACATTATGCAATAAATTATATACCAAAACAAATGGCAATTTTAATGCTTTAAAATTGACCAATTTGTAAAAACACACATTATGCAACAAATTATGTACCATATTAAAGTGCAATCATAATGCTTTAGGTTAGGTTAGGTTGATAGGAGGATGTATACTACATCAAATCCGACGAAGAAAAAAATTGTTCACTGAATGTATTATTTTTCCATGTTCAGAAACTCAGTGTCCTGGACGTAATTCCTAAGAATCTTCCAATCGGTGTTGGTTAAGAATGTTATTTCCGGAATAACATCACTTCCAAGATACTTGGATCTAACTTCGACGAATGCCTGACAATGGCAAAGAAAGTGCTCCAGAGTTTCACTGTCCTCTCCACATGCTCTACATTCGTCTGAATTCGCACGTCTAATTTTGTATAGATGTGCTCGTAATCCTGTGTGTCCACTGAGAATACGTACCATCATACTAACCTCAGACTTGCTCATTTTGAGAAGATTTCTCGTCTTGCTCTCATCAGGGTCACCCCATAGAATCTTTGTGGTTCTACCCACCGTTTCATTATTCCAAGAGGCCTTATGGGATTCTCTCATCCATATTTTTAATTCAGCTTTTGTTGCGTCGAATGGTTTTGCGTTTGTCAGGTTAACTACATCGAGCTCCCTTCCCTTTAAAGCTATTACATTCGCCCTTTCGTTGCCGATTACTCCCGAGTGGCCTGGTACCCATATGATGTGAACCTTACCTCTGGGAGAGTATTCAGTTAAAGCTTTCTTACAATCCAATACGGTCTTAGATTTAATTCTATCACCTGATATCGCACAAATTGCCTTCTGGCTGTCGGTAAATATATTAAGCCCTGTGGGCGCCATATTTATTCTAATCCAATTTATACATTCCGTTATTGCTCGTACTTCTGCCTGGAAGCTTGTGTTATGATTAGGTAAACGGTGGTATATTTCTGTTTCTGGGTCTTCAATATAGAACCCCAGGCCCACTTTGTCCCCTAATTTAGAGCCATCCGTGTAGCAACAGATTCCTACTGGTATTTGCTCTAATGTTCCGCTTGACCAAGACATTCTATCTGGGATTAGCGTTTCAAAGTTTCCGACATATTCAGTGTCTGGTATGCGATCAGGCACGTCCGATGAATGTGTATAACCTTCCAATGTGTCCAGTATACATTGATGACGTGTCCTATAACCGTTTTTGGCCAGTTCGCCTAAAGTAAAGAGCCGTTCGGCTGTAAGCGCCGCCTCATATCTTATATATGTTTCAATGGGTGGAATATCTAGCAACGTTTCCAGAGCCTTGGTTGAAGTAGTATACATGGCACCACTTATACCCAAGCAGCATGTACGCTGAACTCCCTGTAGTAGTTTGATATTACACTTCTTGTCCAAAGCAGTCCACCAGATTATTGAAGCATAAGCTAGAATTGGTCTAATTACACTTTTATAAAGCCAATTTGTCATAGTAGGACTAAGACCCCATTTCATGCCTATGGTTCTCCTACATATCGCCCAGCACCGATGTGCCTTGTTGATCCTATCCTCTATGTGGTGTCTCCATTTTAATTTCCGGTCAAGTATTACACCTAAGTACTTAACTTTGTCTGTCACCGGTATCTTCTTGCCCAAGAAGCAAGGTTCAGTATATGTAGAAATTTTTGTCTTTCTTGTGAAAAGACAGATTTCCGTCTTCGCCGGGTTAACATTGAGGCCTTTCGGTTGAGCCCAGCTCAAGGCCGTATTCAGAGCCTCCTCAGCTCTTCTACACAAGTAATTTGGATCCTTTCCCTTTAAAAGTATTACGACATCGTCTGCATAGCAGACAGGTCTAAGTCCTTTCTCGGTTAGGGTCCTTAGGAGGCTATTAATCGTGGTGACCCAGAGTAAAGGTGACAAAATGACACCCTGTGGTATACCGCGAAATACCTTTTTCCTGATAGTTATATCGTACATCTCGCAGCTTATCCATCTGTTCCTTAGCATGTAGTTGATCCAGTTACGAAGCACCTGGTCAACATAAAACTGGTCTAGGGATTGGATAAGGGTATAGTTGTGCACGTTATTGAAAGCGCCTTCGATGTCAATGCATACTGCCAGTGTATACAGTTTGCTATCGAAAGATTCACCTATGTAGTGGACAACTTCATTTAAAGCGGTTTCCACCGATCGTCCCTTTACATAAGCATGCTGCTTATATTTAAGGTCATTGTATGGTATGCTGCTTTTAACCATGCTATCGACTATCCGTTCCAAGTTTTTAAGTAGGAAGGACGTAAGACTTATCGGTCGATAGGACTTAGGTGTCGCATAGCTTGGTTTCCCTGGTTTAGGTATAAATATTACCCTTGCATCCTGCCATTTAACTGGGGTATATGCCAATTTTAAGCATGCAGTGAATATCTGTGACAGATGTACGGAAACCAGTCCCGCCTCCATCTGCAAAAGTGCCGGGAAAATTCCATCCGGCCCTGCAGCTTTATAGGGAGCAAAGGTCTTGATTGCCCCTTTAACCATGTCAGTTGTAATAACTATTTCCGTGTTACCCTCCCCTTCCTCCAATATCGGTTCATCTATGTAATAATGCTTTAAAATGGTGCTTAAATGACTGTCATAGCATGAAAACTGTCAATGTTATTTGCAACCATATCGGAACCTCAAACTACCGCGTTTTTAAAGCTGTGAAAATAATTCTACCGATCTATCCAATTGGCCATTTTCTAAAAATATATTATGGAATAAATTATATACCAAAGCAAATGGCAACTATAGTGCAATAAAAAGATATATAAACGACTGTTATACATGAAAACTATAAAAGTTATTTGCAACCATATCGGAGCCTTAAATTACCGCATTTTTGAACCTGTACCAATAAATATACCGATCTATCCAATTTTTGTAAAAATTCATTATGCCACAAATTATACACCAAAATAAAGTGCAACACTTATGCTTTAAAATGATGCCTAAACTATTGCCCTAGCATGAAAACTGTCAAAGTTAATTGAAACCATATCGGAACCTCAGATTACTGCGTTTATTAAACATAGAACAATAATTCTACCGATCTATCAAATTGACCAATTTGTAAAAACACACATTATGCTACAAATGATATAACATATTAAAGTGCAATCATAATGCTTTAAAATGATGCATAAATGACTGTCATAGCATGAAAACTGTCAATGTTATTTGCAACCATATCGGAACCTCAAATTATCGCGTTTTTAAACATAGAACAATAATTCTACCGATCCATCAAATTGACCATTTTTTAGACGAACACATTATGCCACAAATGATATACCAAATTAAAGTGCAATCATAATGCTATAAAGTGATGCATAAATGACTGTCATAGCATGAAAACTGTCAAAGTTATTCACAACCATATCGGAACCTCAAATTACCGCCTTTTTAAACCTGGGAAAATAATTCTATCGATCTATCCAATTGGCCATTTTCTAAAAATACATTATGCAATAAATTATATACCAAAACAAATGCCAACTATAATGCAATAAAAAGATGTATAAACGACTGTTATAACATAAAAACTATAAAAGTTATTTGCAACCATATCGGAGCCTTAAATTACCGCATTCTTAAACCTGTACCAATAAATATACCGATCTATCCAAATTTTGTAAAAATTCATTATGCCACAAGTTATACACCAAAACAAAGTGCAACTGTAATGCTTTAAAATGATGCATAAATGACTGTCATAGCATGAAAACTGTCAAAGTTATTCACAACCATATCGGAACCTCAAATTACCGCGTTTTTAAACCTGGAAAATAATTCTACCGATCTATCCAATTGGCCATTTTCTAAAAATACATTATGCAATAAATTATATACCAAAACAAATGGCAATTTTAATGCATAAACGACTGTCCTAGCACGAAAACTGCCAAAGTTAATTGCAACCATATCGGAACCTCAGATTACTGCGTTTATTAAACATAGAACAATAATTCTACCGATCTATCAAATTGACCAATTTGTAAAAACACACATTATGCTACAAATGATATACCATATTAAAGTGCAATCATAATGCTTTAAAATGATGCATAAATGACTGTCATAGCGTGAAAACTGTCAATGTTATTTGCAGCCATATCGGAACCTCAAATTACCGCTTTTTTAAAGCTGTGAAAATAATTCTACCGATCTATCCAATTGGCCATTTTCTAAAAATATATTATGCAATAAATTATATACCAAAACAAATGGCAACTATAATGCAATAAAAAGATATATAAACGACTGCTATAACATGAAAACTATAAAAGATATTTGCAACCATATCGGAGCCTTAAATTACCGCATTTCTAAACCTGTACCAATAAATATACCGATCTATCCAATTTTTGTAAAAATTCATTATGCCACAAATTATACACCAAAACAAAGTGCAAATATAATGCTTTAAAATGATGCATAAACGATTGTCCTGGCATGAAAACTGTCAAAGTTATTTACAACCATAACGGAACCTCAAATCATAGCGTTTTTAAACATAGAACAACAATTCTACTGATCCATCAAATTTACAATTTTTTAGAAGAACACATTCTGCCACAAGTGATTTACCAAATTAAAGTACAATCGTAATGCATTAAAATGATGCATAAATGATTGTCATAGCATGAAAACTGTCAAATTTATTCGCAACCATATCGGAACCTCAAATTACAGCCTTTTTAAACCTGGGAGAATAATTCTACCGATCTATCCAATTGGCCATTTTCTAAAAATACATTATGCAATAAATTATATACCAAAACAAATGGCAATTTTAATGCTTTAAAATGGTGCATAAATGACTGTCCTAACACGAAAACTGCCAAAGTTAATTGCAACCATATCGGAAGCTCAAATTACCGCGTTTTTAAACATAGAACAATAATTCTACCGATCCATCAAATTGATAATTTTTTAGACGAACACATTATGCTACAAATGATATACCAAATTAAAGTACAATCATAATGCTTTAAAATGATGCATAAATGACTGTCATAGCATGAAAACTGCCAAAGTTATTCACAATCATATCGGAACCTCAAATTACCGCCATTTTAAACCTGGGAAAATAATTCTACCGATCTATCCAATTGACCATTTTCTAAAAATACATTATGCAATAAATTATATACCAAAACAAATAGCAATTTTAATGCATAAACGACTGTCCTAGCACGAAAACTGCCAAAGTTAATTTCAACCATATCGGAACCTCAGATTACTGCGTTTATTAAACATAGAACAATAATTCTACCGATCTATCAAATTGACCAATTTGTAAAAACACACATTATGCTACAAATGATATACCATATTAAAGTGCAATCATAATGCTTTAAAATGATGCATAAATGACTGTCATAGCATGAAAACTGTCAATGTTATTTGCAACCATATCGGAACCTCAAATTACCGCGTTTTTAAACATAGAACAATAATTCTACCGATCCATCAAATTTACCATTTTTTAGACGAACACATTATGCCACAAATGATATACCAATTAAAGTGCAATCATAATGCTTTAAAATGATGTATAAATGACTGTCATAGCATGAAAACTGTCAAAGTTATTCACAACCATATCGGAACCTCAAATTACCGCCTTTTAAACCTGGGAAAATAATTCTATCGATCTATCCAATTGGCCATTTTCTAAAAATACATTATGCAATAAATTATATACCAAAACAAATGGCAACTATAATGCAATAAAAAGATGTATAAACGACTGTTATAACATGAAAACTATAAAATTTATTTGCAACCATATCGGAGCCTTAAATTACCGCATTTTTAAACCTGTACCAATAAATATACCGATCTATCCAATTTTTGTAAAAATTCATTATAACACAAATTATAAACCAAAACAAAGTGCAACTGTAATGCTTTAAAATGATGCATAAATGACTGTCATAGCATGAAAACTGTCAAAGTTATTCACAACCATATCGGAACCTCAAATTACCGCGTTTTTAAACCTGGGAAAATAATTCTACCGATTTATCTAATTGGCCATTCTCTAAAAATACATTATGCAATAAATTATATACCAAAACAAATGGCAATTTTAATGCTTTAAAATGGTGCATAAATGACTGTCCTAGCACGAAAACTGCCAAAGTTAATTGCAACCATATCGGAAGCTCAAATTACCGCGTTTTTAAACATAGAACAATAATTCTACCGATCCATCAAATTGACCATTTTTTAGACGAACACATTATGCTACAAATGATATACCAAATTAAAGTACAATCATAATGCTTTAAAATGATGCATAAATGACTGTCATAGCATGAAAACTGTCAAAGTTATTCACAACCATATCGGAACCTCAAATTACCGCGTTTTTAAACCTGGGAAAATAATTCTACGGATCTATCCAATTGGCCATTTTCTAAAAATACATTATGCAATAAAACATAGAACAATAATTCTACCGATCTCCCAAATTGACCAATAGTAAAAACACACATTATGCTACAAATTATATACCATATTAATGTTATTTGCAACCATATCGGAACCTCAAATTACCACCTTTTTAAAGCTGTGAAAATAATTCTACCGATCTATCCAATTGGCCATTTTCTAAAAATATATTATGGAATAAATTATATACCAAAGCAAATGGCAACTATAATGCAATAAAAAGATATAAACGACTGCTATAACATGAAAACTATAAAAGATATTTGCAACCATATCGGAGCCTTAAATTACCGCATTTCTAAACCTGTACCAGTAAATATACCGATCTATCCAATTTTTGTAAAAATTCATTATGCCACAAATTATATACCAAAACAAAGTGCAACTGTAATGCTTTAAAATGATGCATAAACGATTGTCCTGGCATGAAAACTGTCAAAGTTATTTGCAACCATATCGGAACCTCAAATCATAGCGTTTTTAAACATAGAACAACAATTCTACCGATCCATCGAATTTACAATTTTTTAGAAGAACACATTTTGCCACAAATGATATACCAAGTTAAAGTACAATCGTAATGCATTAAAGTGGTGCATAAATTATTGTCATAGCACGAAAACTGTCAAAGTTATTCGCAACCATATCGGAACCTCAAATTACCGCGTTTTTAAACCTGGGAAAATAATTCTACCGATCTATCCAATTGGCCATTTTCTAAAAATACATTATGCAATAAATTATATACCAAAACAAATGGCAATTTTAATGCTTTAAAATGGTGCATAAATGACTGTCCTAGCACGAAAACTGCCAAAGTTAATTGCAACAATATCGGAACCTCAGATTACAGCGTTTATTAAACATAGAACAATAATTCTACCGATCTAGCAAATTGACCAATTTGTAAAAACACACATTACGCAACAAATTATGTACCATATTAAAGTACAATCATAATGCTTTAAAATGGTGCATAAATGAATGTCATAGCATGAAAACTGTCAATGTTATTTGCAACCATATCGGAACCTCAAATTATCGCGTTTTTAAAGCTGTGAAAATAATTCTACCGATCTATCCAATTGGCCATTTTCTAAAAATATATTATGGAATAAATTATATACCAAAGCAAATGGCAACTATAGTGCAATAAAAAGATATATAAACGACTGTTATAACATGAAAACTATAAAAGTTATTTGAAACCATATCGGAGCCTTAAATTACAGCATGAACCTGTACCAATAAATATACCGATCTATCCAATTTTTGTAAAAATTCATTATGCCACAAATTATACACTAAAATAAAGTGCAACTCTTATTCTATAAAATGATGCCTAAACTATTGCCCTAGCATGAAAACTGTCAAAGTTATTTGCAACCATATCGGAACCTCAAATTACCGCGTTTTTAAACCTGGAAAAATAATTCTACCGATCTATCCAATTGGCCATTTTCTAAAAATACATTATGCAATAAATTATATACCAAAACAAATGGCAACTATAATGCAATAAAAAGATGTATAAGCGACTGTTATAACATGAAAACTATAAAAGTTATTTGCAACCATATCGGAGCCTTAAATTACCGCATTTTTAAACCTGTACCAATAAATATACCGATCTATCCAATTTTAATGCTTTAAAATGGTGCATAAACGACTGTCCTAGCATGAAAACTGCCAAAGTTAATTGCAACCATATCGGAACCTCAGATTACAGCGTTTATTAAACATAGAACAATAATTCTACCGATCTATTAAATTGACCAATTTGTAAAAACACACATTATGCTACAAATGATATACCATATTAAAGTGCAATCATAATGCTTTAAAATGATGCATAAATGACTGTCATAGCGTGAAAACTGTCAATGTTATTTGCAGCCATATCGGAACCTCAAATTACCGCGTTTTTAAGCTGTGGAAATAATTCTACCGATCTATCCAATTGGCCATTTTCTAAAAATATATTATGCAATAAGTTATATATCAAAACAAATGGCAATTTTAATGCTTTAAAATGGTGCATAAACGACTGTCCTAGCACGAAAACTGCCAAAGTTAATTGCAACCATATCGGAACCTCAGATTACTGCGTTTATTAAACATAGAACAATAATTCTACCGATCTATCAAATTGACCAATTTGTAAAAACACACATTATGCTACAAATGCTATAACATATTAAAGTGCAATCATAATGCTTTAAAATGATGCATAAATGACTGTCATAGCATGAAAACTGTCAATGTTATTTGCAACCATATCGGAACCTCAAATTATCGCGTTTTGAAACATAGAACAATAATTCTACCGATCCATCAAATTGACCATTTTTTAGACGAACACATTATGCCACAAATGATATACCAAATTAAAGTGCAATCATAATGCTTTAAAATGATGCATAAATGACTGTCATAGCATGAAAACTGTCAAAGTTATTCACAAACATATCGGAACCTCAAATTACCGCCTTTTTAAACCTGGGAAAATAATTCTATCGATCTATCCAATTGGCCATTTTCTAAAAATACATTATGCAATAAATTATATACCAAAACAAATGGCAACTATAATGCAATAAAAAGATGTATAAACGACTGTTATAACATGAAAACTATAAAATTTATTTGCAACCATATCGGAGCCTTAAATTACCGCATTTTTAAACCTGTACCAATAAATATACCGATCTATCCAATTTTTGTAAAAATTCATTATGCCACAAATTATACACCGAAACAAAGTGCAACTGTAATGCTTTAAAACGATGCATAAATGACTGTCATAGCATGAAAACTGTCAAAGTTATTCACAACCATATCGGAACCTCAAATTACCGCGTTTTTAAACCTGGGAAAATAATTCTACCGATCTATCCAATTGGCCATTTTCTAAAAATACATCATGCAATAAATTATATACCAAAACAAATGGCAATTTTAATGCTTTAAAATGGTGCATAAATGACTGTCCTAGCACGAAAACTGCCAAAGTTAATTGCAACCATATCGGAACCTCAGATTACAGCGTTTATTAAACATAGAACAATAATTCTACCGATCTATCAAATTGACCAATTTGTAAAAACACACATTATGCAACAAATTATGTACCATATTAAAGTGCAATCATAATGCTTTAAAATGGTGCATAAATGACTGTCATAGTATGAAAACTGTCAATGTTATTTGCAACCATATCGGAACCTCAAAGCTGTGAAAATAATTCTACCGATCTATCCAATTGGCCATTTTCTAAAAATATATTATGGAATAAATTATATACCAAAGCAAATGGCAACTATAGTGCAATAAAAAGATATATAAACGACTGTTATAACATGAAAACTATAAAAATTATTTGCAACCATATTGGAGCCTTAAATTACCGCATTTTTGAACCTGTACCAATAAATATACCGATCTATCCAATTTTTGTAAAAATTCATTATGCCACAAATTATACACCAAAATAAAGTGCAACTCTTATGCTTTAAAATGATGCCTAAACTATTGCCCTAGCATGAAATCTGTCAAAGTTATTTGCAACCATATCGGAACCTCAAATTAACGCGTTTTTAAACATAGAACAATAATTCTACCGATCCATCAAATTGACCATTTTTTAGACGAACACATTATGCTACAAATGATATACCAAATTAAATTGCAATCATAATGCTCTAAAATGATGCATAATTGACTGTCATAGCATGAAAACAGTCAAAGTTATTCACAACCATATCGGAGCCTCAAATTACCGCCTTTTTAAACCTGGGAAAATAATTCTACCGATCTATCCAATTGGCCATTTTCTAAAAATACATTATGCAATAAATTGTATACCAAAACAAATGGCAATTTTAATGCTTTAAAATGGTGCATAAATGACTGTCCTAGCACGAAAACTGCCAAAGTTAATAGAACAATAGTTCTACCGATCTATCAAATTGACCAATTTGCAAAAACACACATTATGCTACAAATGATATACCATATTAAAGTGCAATCATAATGCTTTAAAATGATGCATAAATGACAGTCATAGCATGAAAACTGTCAATGTTATTTGCAACCATATCGGAACCTCAAATTATCGCGTTTTTAAACATAGAACAATAATTCTACCGATCCTAAACTATTGCCCTAGCATGAAAACTGTCAAAGTTATTTGCAACCATATCGGAACTTCAAATTACCGCGTTTTTAAACATAGAACAATAATTCTACCGATCCATCAAATTGACCATTTTTTAGACGAACACATTATGCTACAAATGATATACCAAATTAAAGTGCAATCATAATGCTCTAAAATGATGCATAATTGACTGTCATAGCATGAAAACAGTCGAAGTTATTCACAACCATACCGGAACCTCAAATTACCGCCTTTTTAAACCTGGGAAAATAATTCTATCGATCTATTCAATTGGCCATTTTCTAAAAATACATTATGCAATAAATTATATACCAAGACAAATGGCAACTATAATGCAATAAAAAGATGTATAAACGACTGTTATAACATGAAAACTATAAAAGTTATTTGCAACCATATCGGAGCCTTAAATTACCGCATTTTTAAACCTGTACCAATAAATATACCGATCTATCCAATTTTTGTAATAATTCATTATGCCACAAATTATACACCAAAACAAAGTGCAACTGTAATGCTTTAAAATGATGCATAAATGACTGTCATAGCATGAAAACTGTCAAAGTTTTTCACAACCATATCGGAACCTCAAATTACCGCGTTTTTAAACCTGGGAAAATAATTCTACCGATCTATCCAATTGGCCATTTTCTAAAAATACATTATGCAATAAATTACACAGTGATACAGCAAAAAAATGCAGGGGTTCTCATATACCAATTCCATTTCGTTATAGTCCATAGAGTAGGAATATATTTTTAATTTTTCCCGATCACTTCGTTTAGTTCCTTTTTAAGAGCAAAAGATGTGAAAAAGAGCTATTTTGAAGTTTTAATTTTAAAAAAATATATTTATGGTAGTTTGCAACCGATTTTCAAATTGGATATTTTGTTTTAAAGATACAAGTGTTGTCTTTCAACCCAAAAAAATAAATCCAAAATTTATGATTAATGTCTTGGTTACGGCCATTTAAGTAAAAAAACTCACACTTTTTTCACAATTTTTAATTTTCATACTGCTCTACGTTGGCCATGAAGCAGTAACTTTAGCTTTTATTACATTTGAAAAAAGGCACATTAAGTTGGGTTTCCAATGATGGTCAATTTATAATAATCGATGAAAAAGGTTATGAGTTGTGCTAAGTTTTATAAAAATATAGCATATTTCTTCCATACAAAAACGTTCATGTTTCTGGTTTTCTTTGTAACAAGTTTAAAAAATGTTTATAAACATTTTTATACAAAAATTAATTTGTATGGAGAAAACCAAAAATTCGAGGAACATGCTATTAGAAAAGTTGGCATAAATCATCCAGTTTTTCATAGATTTTTATGAAATAACAAGTTTTAAAAAACTTCCTTTATGTGGAAGGAAAGTAATAAAAGATGAACTCACTGCCTCATGGTCAAAGTAGAGCATGATGAAAATGAAAATTTTTTAAAAAAGTGTGAGTTTTTTTACTTAAACGACCGTAACTCAGACATTTGACCATAAATTTTGGATTTCTTTTTTTGGATTAAAAGGCAACACTTGTATCATTAAAAAAAATATCGGATTTGAAAATCGGATGAAAACTACTAAACTTATGATTTTTCAAATTTAAAACTTCAAAAATGGCTCTTTTTCGCATCTTTTGCTCTTAAAAAGTAAGTTAACGAAGTGATAGGGGAAAACTAAAAATATATTCGTACTCTATGGATTATAACGAAATAGAATTGGTATATGAGAACGCCTGCATTTTATTTTTCTTCACTTTTGTATCACAGTGTTATATACCAAAACAAATGGCAATTTTAATGCATAAACGACAGTCCTAGCACGAAAACTGCCAAAGTTAATTGCAACCATATCGGAACCTCAGATTACAGCGTTTATTAAACATAGAACAATAATTCTACCGATCTCCCAAATAGACCAATTAGTAAAAACACACATTATGCTACAAATTATATACCATATTAAAGTGCAATCATAATGCTTCAAAATGATGCATAAATGACTGTCATAGCATGAAAACTGTCAATGTTATTTGCAACCATATCGGAACCTCAAATTACCGCCTTTTTAAAGCTGTGAAAATAATTCTACCGATCTATCCAATTGGCCATTTTCTAAAAATATATTATGGAATAAATTATATACCAAAGCAAATGGCAACTATAATGCAATAAAAAGATATATAAACGACTGTTATAACATGAAAACTATAAAAGATATTTGCAACCATATCGGAGCCTTAAATTACCGCATTTCTAAACCTGTACCAATAAATATACCGATCTATCCAATTTTTGTAAAAATTCATTATGCCACAAATTATACACCAAAACAAAGTGCAACTGTAATGCTTTAAAATGATGCATAAACGATTGTCCTGGCATGAAAACTGTCAAAGTTATTTGCAACCATATCGGAACCTCAAATCATAGCGTTTTTAAACATAGAACAACAATTCTACCGATCCATCGAATTTACAATTTTTTAGAAGAACACATTTTGCCACAAATGATATACCAAGTTAAAGTACAATCGTAATGCATTAAAGTGCATGAAGCATAAATTATTGTCATAGCACGAAAACTGTCAAAGTTATTCGCAACCATATCGGAACCTCAAATTACCGCCTTTTTAAACCTGGGAAAATAATTCTACCGATCTATCCAATTGGCCATTTTCTAAAAATACATTATGCAATAAATTATATAAGAAAACAAATGGCAATTTTAATGCTTTAAAATGGTGCATAAATGACAGTCCT
The DNA here is from genome assembly GCF_015586225.1 of Lucilia sericata. Classification (NCBI taxonomy): domain Eukaryota; kingdom Metazoa; phylum Arthropoda; class Insecta; order Diptera; family Calliphoridae; genus Lucilia; species Lucilia sericata. The sequence continues at coordinate 134,813 of NW_023994639.1, forward strand.
AGCACGAAAACTGCCAAAGTTAATTGCAACCATATCGGAACCTCAGATTACAGCGTTTATTAAACATAGAACAATAATTCTACCAATCTATCAAATTGACCAATGTGTAAAAACACACATTATGCAACAAATTATGTACCATATTAAAGTGCAATCATAATGCTTTAAAATGGTGCATAAATGACTGTCATAGCATGAAAACTGTCAATGTTATTTGCAACCATATCGGAACATTAAACTACCGCGTTTTTAAAGCTGTGAAAATAATTCTACCGATCTATCCAATTTGCCATTTTCTAAAAATATATTATGGAATAAATTATATACCAAAGCAAATGGCAACTATAGTGCAATAAAAAGATATATAAACGACTGTTATAACATGAAAACTATAAAAGTTATTTGCAACCATATCGGAGCCTTAAATTACCGAATTTTTAAACCTGTACCAATAAATATACCGATCTATCCAATTTTTGTAAAAATTCATTATGCCACAAATTATACACCAAAATAAAGTGCAACTCTTATGCTTTAATATGATGCCTAAATTATTGCCCTAGCATGAAAACTGTCAAAGTTATTTGCAACCATATCGGAACCTCAAATTACCGCGTTTTTAAACATAGAACAATAATTCTACCGATCCATCAAATTGACCATTTTTTAGACGAACACATTATGCTACAAATGGTATACCAAACTAAAGTGCAATCATAATGCTCTAAAATGATGCATAATTGACTGTCATAGCATGAAAAACAGTCAAAGTTATTCACAACCATATCGGAACCTCAAATTACCGCATTTTTAAACCTGGGAAAATAATTCTACCGATCTATCCAATTGGCCATTTTCTAAAAATACATTATGCAATAAATTATATACCAAAACAAATGGCAATTTTCTAAAAATACATTATGCAATAAATTATATACCAAAACAAATGGCAACTATAATGCAATAAAAAGATGTATAAACGACTGTTATAACATGAAAACTATAAAAGTTATTTGCAACCATATCGGAGCCTTAAATTACCGCGTTTTTAAACCTGTACCAATAAATATACCGATCTATCCAATTTTTCATTATGCCACAAATTATACACCAAAACAAAGTGCAACTGCAATGCTTTAAAATGATGCATAAATGACTGTCATAGCATGAAAACTGTCAAAGTTATTCACAACCATATCAGAACCTCAAATTACCGCGTTTTTAAATAAATTATACCAAAACAAATGGCAATTTTAATGCTTTAAAATGGTGCATAAACGACTGTCCTAGCATGAAAACTGCCAAAGTTAATTGCAACCATATCGGAACCTCAGATTACAGCGTTTATTAAACATAGAACAATAATTCTACCGATCTCCCAAATTGACCGATTAGACAAATTATATACCATATTAAAGTGGAAAACTGTCAATGTTATTTGCAACCATATCGGAACCTCAAATTACCGCCTTTTTAAAGCTGTGAAAATAATTCTACCGATCTATCCAATTGGCCATTTTCTAAAAATATATTATGGAATAAATTATATACCAAAACAAATGGCAACTATAATGCAATAAAAAGATATATAAACGACTTTTATAACATGAAAGCCATAAAAGATATTTGCAACCATATCGGAGCCTTAAATAACCGCATTTCTAAACCTGTACCAATAAATATACCGATCTATCCAATTTTTGTAAAAATTCATTATGCCACAAATTATACACCAAAACAAAGTGCAACTGTAATGCTTTAAAATGCATAAACGATTGTCCTTAAACATAGAACAACAATTCTACCGATCCATCGAATTTACAATTTTTTAGAAGAACACATTTTGCCACAAATGATATACCAAGTTAAAGTACAATCGTAATGCTCTAAAATGATGCATAATTGACTGTCATAGCATGAAAACAGTCAAAGTTATTCACAACCATATCGGAACCTCAAATTACAGCCTTTTTAAACCTGGGAAAATAATTCTACCGATCTATCCAATTGGCCATTTTCTAAAAATATATTATGCAATGAATTATATACCAAAACAAATGGCAATTTTAATGCTTTAAAATGGTGCATAAACGACTCTCGTAGCACGAACACTGCCAAAGTTAATTGCAACCATATCGGAACCTCAGATTACTGCGTTTATTAAACATAGAACAATAATTCTACCGATCTATCAAATTGACCAATTTGTAAAAACACACATTATGCTACAAATGATATACCATATTAAAGTGCAATCATAATGCTTTAAAATGATGCATAAATGACTGTCATAGCATGAAAACTGTCAATGTCATTTGCAACCATATCGGAACCTCAAATTACCGCGTTTTTAAACATAGAACAATAATTCTACCGATCCATCAAATTTATAATTTTTTAGACGAACACATTATGCCACAAATGATATACCAAATTAAAGTGCAATCATAATGCTTTAAAATGATGTATAAATGACTGTCATAGCATGAAAACTGTCAAAGTTATTCACAACCATATCGGAACCTCAAATTACCGCCTTTTTAAACCTGGGAAAATAATTCTACCGATCTATCCAATTGGCCATTTTCTAAAAATACATTATGCAATAAATTATATACCAAAACAAATGGCAACTATATGCAATAAAAAGATGTATAAACGACTGTTATAACATGAAAACTATAAAATTTATTTGCAACCATATCGGAGCCTTAAATTACCGAATTTTTAAACCCGTACCAATAAATATACCGATCTATCCAATTTTTGTAAAAATTCATTATGCCACAAATTATACACCAAAACAAAGTGCAACTGTAATGCTTTAAAATGATGCATAAATGACTGTCATAGCATGAAAACTGTCAAAGTTATTCACAACCATATCAGAACCTCAAATTACCGCGTTTTTAAACCTGGGAAAATAATTCTACCGATTTATCTAATTGGCCATTTTTTTAAAAATACATTATGCAATAAATTATATACCAAAACAAATGGCAATTTTAATGCTTTAAAATGGTGCATAAACGACTGTCCTAGCACGAATACTGCCAAAGTTAATTGCAACCATATCGGAACCTCAGATTACAGCGTTTATTAAACATAGAACAATAATTCTACCGATCTCCCAAATTGACCAATTAGACAAATTATATACCATATTAAAGTGCAAAAATGTCAATGTTATTTGCAACCATATTGGAACCTCAAATTACCGCCTTTTTAAAGCTGTGAAAATAATTCTACCGATCTATCCAATTGGCCATTTTCTAAAAATATATTATGGAATAAATAATATACCAAAGCAAATGGCAACTATAATGCAATAAAAAGATATATAAACGACTGTTATAACATGAAAACCATAAAAGATATTTGCAACCATATCGGAGCCTTAAATTACCGCATTTCTAAACCTGTACCAATAAATATACCGATCTATCCAATTTTTATAAAAATTCATTATGCCACAAATTATACACCAAAACAAAGTGCAACTGTAATGCTTTAAAATGCATAAACGATTGTCCTGGCATGAAAACTGTCAAAGTTATTTGCAACCATATCGGAACCTCAAATCATAGCGTTTTTAAACATAGAACAACAATTCTACCGATCCATCGAATTTACAATTTTTTAGAAGAACACATTTTGCCACAAATGATATACCAAGTTAAAGTACAATCGTAATGCATTAAAGTGATGCATAAATTATTGTCATAGCATGAAAACTGTCAAAGTTATTCGCAACCATATCGGAACCTCAAATTACCGCCTTTTTAAACCTGGGAAAATAATTCTACCGATCTATCCAATTGGCCATTTTCTAAAAATACATTATGCAATAAATTATATACCAAAACAAATGGCAATTTTAATGCTTTAAAATGGTGCATAAATGACTGTCCTAGCACGAAAACTGCCAAAGTTAATTGCAACCATATCGGAACCTCAGATTACAGCGTTTATTAAACATAGAACAATAATTCTACCGATCTATCAAATTGACCAAATTGTAAAAACACACATTATGCAACAAATTATGTACCATATTAAAGTGCAATCATAATGCTTTAAAATGGTGCATAAATGACTGTCATAGCATGAAAACTGTCAATGTTATTTGCAACCATATCGGAACCTCAAACTACCGCGTTTTTAAAGCTGTGAAAATAATTCTACCGATCTATCCAATTGGCCATTTTCTAAAAATATATTATGGAATAAATTATATACAAAAGCAAATGGCAACTATAGTGCAATAACAAGTAAGAGTGTTATATTCGGCTATGCCGAATCTTATATACCCACCATCAAACCTCGTTTGACTCGAATGAAACTTACTTATTTCGAATTTCATCTATATACTCGTATATTTAGGCCAGTTATAAGCGTTAAAGTAATTTTCTGAAGGGGACCATGTATAGGGAGGTAGAGTCAATTATGGGTCGATCCTCATAAAATTTGGTAGATAGAATTTGGTTCGTATTAAATTTATTTGTGTCGAATTTCATCGCTACACTCGTATTTTTAAACCATTAATGAGCGTTGCAGTCATTTTCCGAAGGGGACCTTGTATGGGGGGTAGGGTCAATCATGGACCGATCCTCACAAAATTTTTTAGATAGATTTTGACTCGTATGAAACTTACTTATGTCGAATTTCATCTATATACTAGTATTTTTAAGCCAGTAATGAGCGTTAAAGTCATTTTCTGAAGGGGACCTTATATGGGGAGTAGGGTCAATTATGGACCGATCCTCATAAAATTTCGCATATTGATTTTGGATCATAAGAAACTTACTTATATCGAATTTCATCGCTATATTCGTATTTTTAAACAAGTTATGGCTGTTAAAGCTGCTTTTCGAGGGGCCACTTGCATGGGCGCTATCCGAAAACGTAGACCGATATTGCCCATTTTCAATACCAAACAAACCTAATGACCAATATTTCTATGTGTTACAAACGGAATGACAAAATCAATATACCCCCCATCTTTTTTGATGGTGGGTATAAAAAGATATATAAACGACTGTTATAACATGAAAACTATAAAAGTTATTTGCAACCATATCGGAGCCTTAAATTACCGCATTTTTGAACCTGTACCAATAAATATACCGATCTATCCAATTTTTGTAAAAATTCATTATGCCACAAATTATACACCAAAATAAAGTGCAACTCTTATGCTTTAAAATGATGCCTAAACTATTGCCCTAGTATGAAAACTGTCAAAGTTATTTGCAACCATATCGGAACCTCAAATTACCGCGTTTTTAAACATAGAACAATAATTCTACCGATCCATCAAATTGACCATTTTTTAGACGAACACATTATGCTACAAATGATATACCAAATTAAAGTGCAATAATAATGCTCTAAAATGATGCATAATTGACTGTCATAGCATGAAAACAGTCAAAGTTATTCACAACCATATCGGAACCTCAAATTACCGTTAAACCTGGGAAAATAATTCTACCGATCTATCCAATTGGCCATTTTCTAAAAATACATTATGCAATAAATTATATACCAAAACAAATGGCAATTTTAATGCTTTAAAATGGTGCATAAACGACTCTCGTAGCACGAAAACTGCCAAAGTTAATTGCAACCATATCGGAACCTCAGATTACTGCGTTTATTTAACATAGAACAATAATTCTACCGATCTATCAAATTGACCAATTTGTAAAAACACACATTATGCTACAAATGATATACCATATTAAAGTGCAATCATAATGCTTTAAAATGATGCATAAATGACTGTCATAGCATGAAAACTGTCAATGTTATTTGCAACCATATCGGAACCTCAAATTATCGCGTTTTTAAACATAGAACAATAATTCTACCTATCCATCAAATTGACCATTTTTTAGACGAACACATTATGCCACAAATGATATACCAAATTAAAGTGCAATCATAATGCTTTAAAATGATGCATAAATGATTGTCATAGCATGAAAACTGTCAAAGTTATTCACAGCCATATCGGAACCTCAAATTACCGCCTTTTTAAACCTGGGAAAATAATTCTATCGATCTATCCAATTGGCCATTTTCTAAAAATACATTATGCAATAAATTATATACCAAAACAAATGGCAACTATAATGCAATAAAAAGATGTATAAACGACTGTTATAACATGAAAACTATAAAAGTTATTTGCAACCATATCGGAGCCTTAAATTACCGAATTTTTAGACCTGTATCAATAAATATACCGATCTATCCAATTTTTGTAAAAATTCATTATGCCACAAATTATACACCAAAACAAAGTGCAACAGTAATGCTTTAAAATGATGCATAAATGACTGTCATAGCATGAAAACTGTCAAAGTTATTCACAACCATATCGGAACCTTAAAATACCGCGTTTTTAAACCTGGGAAAATAATTCTACCGATCTATCCAATTGGCCATTTGCTAAAAATACATTATGCAATAAATTATATACCAAAACAAATGGCAATTTTAATGCATAAACGACTGCCCTAGCACGAAAACTGCCAAAGTTAATTGCAACCATATCGGAATAGTTCTACCGATCTATCAAATTGACCAATTTGTAAAAACACACATTATGCTACAAATGATATACCATATTAAAGTGCAATCATAATGCTTTAAAATGATGCATAAATGACTGTCATAGCGTGAAAACTGTCAGTGTTATTTGCAGCCATATCGGAACCTCAAATTACCGCGTTTTTAAAGCTGTGAAAATAATTCTACCGATCTATCCAATTGGCCATTTTCTAAAAATATATTATGGAATAAATTATATACCAAAGCAAATGGCAACTATAATGCAATAAAAAGATATATAAACGACTGCTATAACATGAAAACTATAAAAGATATTTGCAACCATATCGGAGCCTTAAATTACCGCATTTCTAAACCTGTACCAATAAATATACCGATCTATCCAATTTTTGTAAAAATTCACTATGCCACAAATTATACACCAAAACAAAGTGCAAATGTAATGCTTTAAAATGATGCATAAACGATTGTCCTGGCATGAAAACTGTCAAAGTTATTTGCAACCATAACGGAACCTCAAATAGCGTTTTAAACATAGAACAACAATTCTACCGATCCATCAAATTTACAATTTTTTAGAAGAACACATTTTGCCACAAGTGATATACCAAGTTAAAGTACAATCGTAATGCATTAAAATGATGCATAAATGATTGTCACAGCATGAAAACTGTCAAAGTTATTCGCAACCATATCGGAACCTCAAATTACAGCCTTTTTAAACCTGTGAGAATAATTCTACCGATCTATCCAATTGGCCATTTTCTAAAAATACATTATGCAATAAATTATATACCAAAACAAATGGCAATTTTAATTCTTTAAAATGGTGCATAAATGACTGTCCTAGCACGAAAACTGCCAAAGTTAATTGCAACCATATCGGAAGCTCAAATTACCGAGTTTTTAAACATAGAACAATAATTCTACCGATCCATCAAATTGACCATTTTTTAGACGAACACATTATGCTACAAATGATATACCAAATTAAAGTACAATCATAATGCTTTAAAATGATGCATAAATGACTGTCATAGCATGAAAACTGTCAAAGTTATTCACAACCATATCGGAACCTCAAATTACCGCCTTTTTAAACCTGGGAAAATAATTCTACCGATCTATCCAATTGGCCATTTTCTAAAAATACATTATGCAATAAATTATATACCAAAACAAATGGCAATCTTAATGCATAAACGACTGTCCTAGCACGAAAACTGCCAAAGTTAATTGCAACCATATCGGAACCTCAGATTACTGCGTTTATTAAACATAGAACAATAATTCTACCGATCTATCAAATTGACCAATTTGTAAAAACACACATTATGCTACAAATGATATAGCATATTAAAGTTCAATCATAATGCTTTAAAATGATGCATAAATGACTGTCATAGCATGAAAACTGTCAATGTTATTTGCAACCATATCGGAACCTCAAATTACCGCGTTTTTAAACCTGGGAAAATAATTCTACCGATCCATCAAATTTACCATTTTTTAGACGAACACATTATGCCACAAATGATCTACCAAATTAAAGTGCAATCATAATGCTTTAAAATGATGTATAAATGACTGTCATAGCATGAAAACTGTCAAAGTTATTCACAACATATCGGAACCTCAAATTACCGCCTTTTTAAACCTGGGAAAATAATTTTATCGATCTATCCAATTGGCCATTTTCTAAAAATACATTATGCAATAAATTATATATCAAAAAAATGGCAACTATGATGCAGTAAAAAAATGTATAAACGACTGTTATAACATGAAAACTATAAAATTTATTTGCAACCATATCGGAGCCTTAAATTACCACATTTTTAAACCTGTACCAATAAATATACCGTTCTATCCAATTTTTGTAAAAATTCATTATGCCACAAATTATACACCAAAACAAAGTGCAACTGTAATGCTTTAAAATGATGCATAAATGACTGTCATAGCATGAAAACTGTCAAAGTTATTCACAACCATATCGGAACCTCAAATTACCGCGTTTTTAAACCTGGGAAAATAATTCTACCGATTTATCTAATTGGCCATTTTCTAAAAATACATTATGCAATAAATTATATACCAAAAACAAATGGCAATTTTAATGCTTTAAAATGGTGCATAAATGACTGTCCTAGCACGAAAACTGCCAAAGTTAATTGCAACCATATCGGAACCTCATATTACAGCGTTTATTAAACATAGAACAATAATTCTACCGATCTCCCAAATTGACCAATTAGTAAAAACACACATTATGCTACAAATTATATACCATATTAAAGTGCAATCAAAATGCTTTACAATGATGCATAAATGACTGTCATAGCGTGAAAACTGTGAATGTTATTTGCAACCATATCGGAACCTCAAATTACCGCCTTTTTAAACCTGGGAAAATAATTCTACCGATCTATCCAATTGGCCATTTTCTAAAAATACATTATGCAATAAATTATATACCAAAACAAATGGCAACTATATGCAATAACAAGATGTATAAACGACTGTTATAACATGAAAACTATAAAATTTATTTGCAACCATATCGGAGCCTTAAATTACCGCATTTTTAAACCTGTACCAATAAATATACCGATCTATCCAATTTTTGTAAAAATTCATTATGCCACAAATTATACACCAAAACAAAGTGCAACTGTAATGCTTTAAAATGATGCATAAATGACTGTCATAGCATGAAAACTGTCAAAGTTATTCACAACCATATCAGAACCTCAAATTACCGCGTTTTTAAACCTGGGAAAATAATTCTACCGATTTATCTAATTGGCCATTTTTTAAAAATACATTATGCAATAAATTATATACCAAAACAAATGGCAATTTTAATGCTTTAAAATGGTGCATAAACGACTGTCCTAGCACGAAAACTGCCAAAGTTAATTGCAACCATATCGGAACCTCAGATTACAGCGTTTATTAAACATAGAACAATAATTCTACCGATCTCCCAAATTGACCAATTAGACAAATTATATACCATATTAAAGTGCAAAAATGTCAATGTTATTTGCAACCATATCGGAACCTCAAATTACCGCCTTTTTAAAGCTGTGAAAATAATTCTACCGATCTATCCAATTGGCCATTTTCTAAAAATATATTATGGAATAAATAATATACCAAAGCAAATGGCAACTATAATGCAATAAAAAGATATATAAACGACTGTTATAACATGAAAACCATAAAAGATATTTGCAACCATATCGGAGCCTTAAATTACCGCATTTCTAAACCTGTACCAATAAATATACCGATCTATCCAATTTTTGTAAAAATTCATTATGCCACAAATTATACACCAAACCAAAGTGCAACTGTAATGCTTTAAAATGCATAAACGATTGTCCTGGCATGAAAACTGTCAAAGTTATTTGCAACCATATCGGAACCTCAAATCATAGCGTTTTTAAACATAGAACAACAATTCTACCGATCCATCGAATTTACAATTTTTTAGAAGAACACATTTTGCCACAAATGATATACCAAGTTAAAGTACAATCGTAATGAATTAAAGTGATGCATAAATTATTGTCATAGCATGAAAACTGTCAAAGTTATTCGCAACCATATCGGAACCTCAAATTACCGCCTTTTTAAACCTGGGAAAATAATTCTACCGATCTATCCAATTGGCCATTTTCTAAAAATACATTATGCAATAAATTATATACCAAAACAAATGGCAATTTTAATGCTTTAAAATGGTGCATAAATGACTGTCCTAGCACGAAAACTGCCAAAGTTAATTGCAACCATATCGGAACCTCAGATTACAGCGTTTATTAAACATAGAACAATAATTCTACCGATCTATCAAATTGACCAAATTGTAAAAACACACATTATGCAACAAATTATGTACCATATTAAAGTGCAATCATAATGCTTTAAAATGGTGCATAAATGACTGTCATAGCATGAAAACTGTCAATGTTATTTGCAACCATATCGGAACCTCAAACTACCGCGTTTTTAAAGCTGTGAAAATAATTCTACCGATCTATCCAATTGGCCATTTTCTAAAAATATATTATGGAATAAATTATATACAAAAGCAAATGGCAACTATAGTGCAATAACAAGTAAGAGTGTTATATTCGGCTATGCCGAATCTTATATACCCACCATCAAACCTCGTTTGACTCGAATGAAACTTACTTATTTCGAATTTCATCTATATACTCGTATATTTAGGCCAGTTATAAGCGTTAAAGTAATTTTCTGAAGGGGACCATGTATAGGGAGGTAGGGTCAATTATGGGTCGATCCTCATAAAATTTGGTAGATAGAATTTGGTTCGTATTAAATTTATTTGTGTCGAATTTCATCGCTACACTCGTATTTTTAAACCATTAATGAGCGTTGCAGTCATTTTCTGAAGGGGACCTTGTATGGGGGGTAGGGTCAATCATGGACCGATCCTCACAAATTTTTTAGATAGATTTTGACTCGTATGAAACTTACTTATGTCGAATTTCATCTATATACTAGTATTTTTAAGCCAGTAATGAGCGTTAAAGTCATTTTCTGAAGGGGACCTTATATGGGGAGTAGGGTCAATTATGGACCGATCCTCATAAAATTTCGCATATTGATTTTGGATCATAAGAAACTTACTTATATCGAATTTCATTGCTATATTCGTATTTTTAAACAAGTTATGGCTGTTAAAGCTGCTTTTCGAGGGGCCACTTGCATGGGCGCTATCCGAAAACGTAGACCGATATTGCCCATTTTCAATACCAAACAAACCTTATGACCAATATTTCTATGTGTTACAAACGGAATGACAAAATCAATATACCCCCCATCTTTTTTGATGGTGGGTATAAAAAGATATATAAACGACTGTTATAACATGAAAACTATAAAAGTTATTTGCAACCATATCGGAGCCTTAAATTACCGCATTTTTGAACCTGTACCAATAAATATACCGATCTATCCAATTTTTGTAAAAATTCATTATGCCACAAATTATACACCAAAATAAAGTGCAACTCTTATGCTTTAAAATGATGCCTAAACTATTGCCCTAGTATGAAAACTGTCAAAGTTATTTGCAACCATATCGGAACCTCAAATTACCGCGTTTTTAAACATAGAACAATAATTCTACCGATCCATCAAATTGACCATTTTTTAGACGAACACATTATGCTACAAATGATATACCAAATTAAAGTGCAATAATAATGCTCTAAAATGATGCATAATTGACTGTCATAGCATGAAAACAGTCAAAGTTATTCACAACCATATCGGAACCTCAAATTACCGTTAAACCTGGGAAAATAATTCTACCGATCTATCCAATTGGCCATTTTCTAAAAATACATTATGCAATAAATTATATACCAAAACAAATGGCAATTTTAATGCTTTAAAATGGTGCATAAACGACTCTCGTAGCACGAAAACTGCCAAAGTTAATTGCAACCATATCGGAACCTCAGATTACAGCGTTTATTAAACATAGAACAATAATTCTACCGATCTATCAAATTGACCAATTTGTAAAAACACACATTATGCTACAAATGATATACCATATTAAAGTGCAATCATAATGCTTTAAAATGATGCATAAATGACTGTCATAGCATGAAAACTGTCAATGTTATTTGCAACCATATCGGAACCTCAAATTATCGCGTTTTTAAACATAGAACAATAATTCTACCTATCCATCAAATTGACCATTTTTTAGACGAACACATTATGCCACAAATGATATACCAAATTAAAGTGCAATCATAATGCTTTAAAATGATGCATAAATGACTGTCATAGCATGAAAACTGTCAAAGTTATTCACAGCCATATCGGAACCTCAAATTACCGCCTTTTTAAACCTGGGAAAATAATTCTATCGATCTATCCAATTGGCCATTTTCTAAAAATACATTATGCAATAAATTATATACCAAAACAAATGGCAACTATAATGCAATAAAAAGATGTATAAACGACTGTTATAACATGAAAACTATAAAAGTTATTTGCAACCATATCGGAGCCTTAAATTACCGAATTTTTAAACCTGTATCAATAAATATACCGATCTATCCAATTTTTGTAAAAATTCATTATGTCACAAATTATACACCAAAACAAAGTGCAACAGTAATGCTTTAAAATGATGCATAAATGACTGTCATAGCATGAAAACTGTCAAAGTTATTCACAACCATATCGGAACCTTAAATTACCGCGTTTTTAAACCTGGGAAAATAATTCTACCGATCTATCCAATTGGCCATTTGCTAAAAATACATTATGCAATAAATTATATACCAAAACAAATGGCAATTTTAATGCATAAACGACTGCCCTAGCACGAAAACTGCCAAAGTTAATTGCAACCATATCGGCATAGTTCTACCGATCTATCAAATTGACCAATTTGTAAAAACACACATTATGCTACAAATGATATACCATATTAAAGTGCAATCATAATGCTTTAAAATGATGCATAAATGACTGTCATAGCGTGAAAACTGTCAGTGTTATTTGCAGCCATATCGGAACCTCAAATTACCGCGTTTTTAAAGCTGTGAAAATAATTCTACCGATCTATCCAATTGGCCATTTTCTAAAAATATATTATGGAATAAATTATATACCAAAGCAAATGGCAACTATAATGCAATAAAAAGATATATAAACGACTGCTATAACATGAAAACTATAAAAGATATTTGCAACCATATCGGAGCCTTAAATTACCGCATTTCTAAACCTGTACCAATAAATATACCGATCTATCCAATTTTTGTAAAAATTCACTATGCCACAAATTATACACCAAAACAAAGTGCAAATGTAATGCTTTAAAATGATGCATAAACGATTGTCCTGGCATGAAAACTGTCAAAGTTATTTGCAACCATAACGGAACCTCAAATCATAGCGTTTTTAAACATTGAACAACAATTCTACCGATCCATCAAATTTACAATTTTTTAGAAGAACACATTTTGCCACAAGTGATATACCAAGTTAAAGTACAATCGTAATGCATTAAAATGATGCATAAATGATTGTCACAGCATGAAAACTGTCAAAGTTATTCGCAACCATATCGGAACCTCAAATTACAGCCTTTTTAAACCTGTGAGAATAATTCTACCGATCTATCCAATTGGCCATTTTCTAAAAATACATTATGCAATAAATTATATACCAAAACAAATGGCAATCTTAATGCATAAACGACTGTCCTAGCACGAAAACTGCCAAAGTTAATTGCAACCATATCGGAAGCTCAAATTACCGAGTTTTTAAACATAGAACAATAATTCTACCGATCCATCAAATTGACCATTTTTTAGACGAACACATTATGCTACAAATGATATACCAAATTAAAGTACAATCATAATGCTTTAAAATGATGCATAAATGACTGTCATAGCATGAAAACTGTCAAAGTTATTCACAACCATATCGGAACCTCAAATTACCGCCTTTTTAAACCTGGGAAAATAATTCTACCGATCTATCCAATTGGCCATTTTCTAAAAATACATTATGCAATAAATTATATACCAAAACAAATGGCAATCTTAATGCATAAACGACTGTCCTAGCACGAAAACTGCCAAAGTTAATTGCAACCATATCGGAACCTCAGATTACTGCGTTTATTAAACATAGAACAATAATTCTACCGATCTATCAAATTGACCAATTTGTAAAAACACACATTATGCTACAAATGATATACCATATTAAAGTTCAATCATAATGCTTTAAAATGATGCATAAATGACTGTCATAGCATGAAAACTGTCAATGTTATTTGCAACCATATCGGAACCTCAAATTACCGCGTTTTTAAACCTGGGAAAATAATTCTACCGATCCATCAAATTTACCATTTTTTAGACGAACACATTATGCCACAAATGATATACCAAATTAAAGTGCAATCATAATGCTTTAAAATGATGTATAAATGACTGTCATAGCATGAAAACTGTCAAAGTTATTCACAACATATCGGAACCTCAAATTACCGCCTTTTTAAACCTGGGAAAATAATTTTATCGATCTATCCAATTGGCCATTTTCTAAAAATACATTATGCAATAAATTATATACCAAAAAAATGGCAACTATGATGCAGTAAAAAAATGTATAAACGACTGTTATAACATGAAAACTATAAAATTTATTTGCAACCATATCGGAGCCTTAAATTACCGCATTTTTAAACCTGTACCAATAAATATACCGTTCTATCCAATTTTTGTAAAAATTCATTATGCCACAAATTATACACCAAAACAAAGTGCAACTGTAATGCTTTAAAATGATGCATAAATGACTGTCATAGCATGAAAACTGTCAAAGTTATTCACAACCATATCGGAACCTCAAATTACCGCGTTTTTAAACCTGGGAAAATAATTCTACCGATTTATCTAATTGGCCATTTTCTAAAAATACATTATGCAATAAATTATATACCAAAACAAATGGCAATTTTAATGCTTTAAAATGGTGCATAAATGACTGTCCTAGCACGAAAACTGCCAAAGTTAATTGCAACCATATCGGAACCTCATATTACAGCGCTGCAGCGTTTATTAAACATAGAACAATAATTCTACCGATCTCCCAAATTGACCAATTAGTAAAAACACACATTATGCTACAAATTATATACCATATTAAAGTGCAATCAAAATGCTTTACAATGATGCATAAATGACTGTCATAGCGTGAAAACTGTCAATGTTATTTGCAACCATATCGGAACCTCAAATTACCGCCTTTTTAAACCTGGGAAAATAATAATAAATTTAAATTCTAAATTTAAAGCCTAGATATAAAACTAAATCTAAATTGTAAAGCCTAGATCTGAACTTAAAATTAAAACTAAACTAAATTTTAAATCTAATATTGTTAAAGTTTGTTTGAGAATAATTTCGATAATAAAATCCAACATTTATAATGTTTAAATGAAATTTTTAAAAGTCTTAATCAATTAAAATGATCGGTTAAACAATATAAGCGGCGGTAAGTAGGGAAAGGAAAGTTTGCAGGGTAAATTTTGGGACATCCCTAATATTAGGATGTCATGGCGGGATTATCCAATCCCGAGTGGGAGGGTTCATCCTGGCACAACATCTGCCAGCCGTTATAGGTCGTAGGAACGTTTCATCAGGGAGACAGACAGAAACCTACTCGGTGCCCCTGTATATTTTATTTCGTTTATTTCTTTTAGCTGGTATGGTTTTTATGTGTGTGTGTGTAGGTGTCTAGAGTGGTAGCAAGAACCACCCGCATACCAGCGCCGCTACCACTCTGGCAACACTAGTTTCTTTTGTTTTGCACAACCTCTACACAACATAAATGGCGCCCAACGTGGGGCCCGAGTAGGTCCATAGCCTGATCTTTTGTTAGTTTTCTAATCCTATTTAGTCATGACTACGTAAGTCCTGTTAGGTCATACCTAGAGTCCCTAATTGTTGCGACGTCGTCGGACGAAATAGTAAATTTAGTTTTTACTTTTCTCCATTTCAATAGATGGGAAGCTATAATTGTGCATGGTCAATATTGTACACACCTACGTAAGTCCCGGACAACAGGACAATTTTAGTCTAGTTCGCGTTGCGACGTGTGGTGTGAACAATATGGTCATGCAGAATTATAGATTCTTCAGCCTATCCTTTCCAAACAATTTGAGGCTCTCAGAATAGCTTTCCATAGCATATCTGAGAATGCTCAAGTTGTGAAGAAAGAATAGCTAAGGCCAGCCCCCTCTTTTACAATAGTCCATAGAGTATTTGTTTTAGAAACATGCGTTTTGTCCGCAGTGAAGTAGTAAGGGTAGTCCTACAGGTTCTAGGTTATCAAACCATCTTCTAGTTGCACCTTTAAAAGTTTTTCTGTGGGAAACAACTACTAAAATTTTATCCATTTTAGTTTTTTCTTGTCTGCATCTCCTGAAACCAACTATTATACATTTTTTACATTACCTGCAAACTTTACTTTCCTGAAATACACCGCCGATAGTAAGATTTTATTTAATTTGAGATTTCAAGATTTATCTTTGGTTCTTTTGGATTTGGATTTTGAGTTTTTTGTAGAACGTTTTAGCTTTGTCGTTACGAACGTTTTGGATTTAGTTTTTGAATCTTTACTTCCTTTCTTTAGAATTGATTTTTTTTTTTTTAGTTTTCCTTTGGGAAAGAGGAGGAATTTCTTCTAGTATTTTGCTAATATTTATCATAGAGATAAATAGTTTTTTTTACTAGCGGTCTGTTATATATACGAATCTTCAATTTTATATTTTATTATATTTTGTTATTTTGGTTGAGTTTTTATTGTGGGGTCATTCCGCCAACTAGATTTCTATTCATTAGGAATGGTCTTAACTCGCTCGGCTAGGACTCGTGTACAAACTGAGCATAATAATATTTCCAATATGGAGAACATTACACGCACGACTGCAGGAACTGTAGTTCCTACGGCGCATCCGACGTATACGATTGCCAACACAGCTACGACAACTACTACCTCTGCATCGACCGTCATGCCGGCGGTCCAACAATTCATGTCTATGGCCCATGAACGTTCTGGGTTTTTAAATGAGTCTGCCATCTCCAACAGCACGATTACATCGCCTGGCTACAGCAGTATCACCGCCAGGAATGTGCAACAAGAGTTTCGAGCAAATGTCCCGCCGACAGCTCCTCAACCTGTTAACATCGTCACCACAGGAGGCGATATGTTTACTTTTGTGCGGGAGGAGTTGCAACGGCAAATACGGCAGTTGCGAACCGAATTGCAACAGGAATTCGGCAATGCTGCTGCTCCAGCTAATCCGCCGATATCGGTCCTTCAACCAACGGAGCCGCGAACATCTGTTCGGCAGCCAAATGCAGTGTTTAACCATCAGCCTGTAGAGCAGCAACCACCTGTTAGGCAAGGAAACAATTTAGTAACGAATCAACTACATCAACCTCAATTGTACATACCTGCTAGTAATTACCAGTTGCAAAATGATTTTCAACCAACCCAAGGACAAGCATCTAACGCACAGCCGCATTATGTACCACCAAATGCGAATCCAGTTTTTCCAGCACCAATTCAATCCTCACAAGCTCCCAGTTGGCCTACTGACGGCGCATTCGCCGTTCAAAGAAAAGTGGATTTGTCCAAATGGGGTATTAAGTTCGACGGAACCTGGAAGTCCATGAGTGCTGAAGATTTCATTTTTCGAGTAGACGTTCTAAGACAGGACTACAACTGCGCGTTCAATGACGTCCTACGAGGTTTTCATCATCTGCTAGAAGGCCAGGCGCTGGACTGGTATTGGAACCTACGTAAGTTAAGGCCAATACAGTCCTGGGATGAGTTGGTGGGAGCATTCCTTACCCAGTTCCGAAGATTTGAGAACGAGTTCCAGTTACAAAAACAAATTATGGATCGTCGCCAAATGCCGATGGAAAGCTTTGAAAGTTTTTACAATGGTGTGATGAAGCTAAGAAATCAACAGCGAAATCCCTATTCAGAACGAGATCTAGTGGAGATTATGAAAGGTAATCTAAAGCCGTCATTGTCACATCTACTATTTTCCGTGACCACTTCTAGTCTCAATGAGTTCTGTCAACAGGCGAAAAGAGCTGAAAATTTAATCACCAGTCAGAGGCAGACTTTCCAGTCTAGACAACCCGCCCCAGCTCGAGTCCATGAACTCCAGTTTGGAGATGAAGTGCCTATACCAATCCTCGAAATCGACGCCTTAGCCACTAGTAGCTGGTATATTTGCTGGAATTGTAAGCAGCCAGGCCATAGTTTCGTGGATTGTCCTTCACCTAATAGACGCATATTTTGTTTTAGATGTGGTAGGGATGACGTAGTCACGCCTAAGTGCCCTAAATGTCAGGGAAACCTGAAGGGGAGCGAGTCCCAAACGGGGGAGACTCGTTCAACCCTAGCTTAATCCCGGTTGACCATGGTATCGAACACTTTAGACCGTCTAAAATTCTAGTTAATAATGCACGCATAATGCCTGCCGATGAACAACCTAAAGTCCATATAATTAAACCGCTTCATCAAAGAATTCGGGAATACGCTGAAGCAAAATCTAGGATTTTTGGTCAAGTATCGAATAGAATTCAGAAAGCTAGACTTAGGTATAAAATTAGAAAGAAGATCAAGAATGAAATTTTGTCTACGAGTTTGTATGAGGGCAAGGATGCTAGACTTTATCTAAAGATTAATATAAATGGTTGTGAGATTGATGGTCTGTTAGACAGTGGAGCCACGGTGTCTTGCTTAGGTAAGGGCTGCATGGAGTTAGTGGAGGAATCCGGTCTTAAAGTTTTTAAATTTTTGTCCTATGTAAAAACTGCCGATGGCAGTCCACACAGAATTGTTGGACGAGTAAAAACCAAAGTTAATTTTAATAATTGTTCTAATGAAGTGACTCTATATCTAGTACCTACTTTAAATAGGCCTCTATTTTTAGGGGTAGATTTTATGAAAAGTTTCGGTCTGTTTCCTAGTATATGTAGCATTACAACTAACGGGGTTAATTTGTGTCCGGAGTCTGAGGAGACGAAGGATGTAACCAAAACCCATATTCTTACTCCTGGGCAAAAGGCGGCATTAGATGTGGTGGTAGCAAAATTCTCGTGTTTCTCAAAGAAGGGACTCGGTCAGACTTCCCTCGAAACCCATACAATCGATACCCGCGACGCGATCCCAGTGAAGGACAGGCATTATCCCGTCTCACCGGCTGTGCAGAAGTTAATGTATGCAGAGCTGGATAGGATGCTTGAGCTTGGGGTCATAGAGCAGAGCGAGAGTCCTTGGAGCCATCCGGTTACTCTCGTCCGTAGGGGCGAGAAGAACCGATTGTGTCTGGACGCTCGTAAGCTAAATGCCCTCACGGTCAAGGACGCCTATCCGCTGCCGCACATCGAAGGTCTGCTCAGTCGGTTAGGGGATACGTTCTTCATATCCAGCGTGGATCTCAAAGACGCGTTCTGGCAGATACCGTTAGATGCATCTAGTAGGGAGAAGACTGCATTCACGGTGCCGGGGCGACCACTTTACCATTTCACGGTCATGCCTTTCGGGTTGTGTAACGCAGCCCAAAGGTTATGTCGTCTGATGGACAAAGTGATCCCTTCAGCACTTCGTGATAGAGTTTTCGTCTATCTAGATGACCTTTTGATCGTATCTCCAGACTTTGAGACTCACCTGGAGTTGCTGGATCGGGTAGCGCATTGCCTGGATTCGGCGGGTCTGACCATCAACGTAGGGAAGTCGAAATTTTGCTTCAAAGAGTTGAAGTACCTAGGGTACATAGTAGGAGGAGGGAAGTTAAAACCTGACCCAGATAAGATCGATACGATTTTAAAATATACCTACCCGAAAACCGCCAAACAGGTCCGAAGCTTCATGGGAGCTACGGGTTGGTATAGGCGCTTCATCCCCGACTACGCTACCATATCAACACCTATTTTTAACACCCTTAAGAAAGGAAAAGGTTTCAACTTTCCGGACGAAGCTATGGAAGCCTTCGACAAGCTAAAGTCCGCCCTCACAACAGCACCAGTGCTTATGCATCCCGATTTCAACAGGCACTTTTATGTCCAATGCGATGCATCAGACATAGGTTTGGGAGCAGTTCTGTTCCAGAAGGACGAAAACGACGGCGAACATCCAGTAGCCTTCTTCTCTCACAAATTGACCAGTGCACGAAGAACTACTCGGTTACCGAGAGAGAGTGTTTGGCCGTAGTGATGGCCATTAAGAAATTCCGGCCTTATATAGAACTTTTGCCATTTACAGTCATCACGGACCATAGCAGCCTAAAATGGCTTATGTCCCACAAAGACCTCAGTGGCAGACTAGCCCGATGGAGCTTACATCTACAGGCCTTTACCTTTACCATCGAACACCGGCCCGGATCCAAAAATATCGTTCCCGACACCCTGTCGAGATATGACATGGAGGAAGTATCTGTGGAGGTAAATAATTTAATAGATTTAGAGTCTGAGTATTTCAAAGGTCAAAGTTAC
The DNA here is from genome assembly GCF_015586225.1 of Lucilia sericata. NCBI lineage: Eukaryota > Metazoa > Arthropoda > Insecta > Diptera > Calliphoridae > Lucilia > Lucilia sericata. Next base: position 155,491 of record NW_023994639.1, read on the forward strand.
CTGGACTTAATCGCCAAAATCAAGGAAAACGCTGAAAGCCTGCCTGATTTGAAGGTCGTGGATGACCTGGTTTATAAGCGGGTCCTCCCATATGACGGGGTGCCGCTAAACGAAGATTTTGCCTGGAAGTTATGGGTTCCACTAGAGCTTACGCAAGAAGTAATTGCGAAGTGCCACAATCCGCCTCAAGCCGCTCATGGAGGTTTTGGTAAAACGCTCCGAAGGTTAAGGGAATATTTCTACTGGCCCAACCAGAATGTTCAGGTCCGATCATTTGTGGCCAAATGCCAAACCTGTCGCGAGACAAAACCCGCGAATTCTATCCTAAGACCACCAATGGGAGCTGAATCTACAACGGAACGACCGTTCCAGAAGATCTTTATAGACTTTTTGGGGCCTTATCCACGGTCAAGAAACGGAAACGCATACATATTCATCGTCCTAGACCACCTAACGAAATATGTACTGCTCAGAGCTATGCCGAAAGCTAACACGAAAAACGTCATTAAGTTTTTAATATCTGAAGTGTTCCACAAATTTGGTACACCTGAGACGATTTTGTCTGATAATGGCAAGCAGTTTACTAGTAAAGAGTTTCAGGATATGGTAATGAATTTTGGCGTAAAGCATGTAAAAACTGCCACACACTCGCCACAAGCCAACGCTTCGGAACGGGTTAACCAGTCCATCCTGTCCGCAATTCGTTCCTACCTACAGGAGGATCACACTGAGTGGGATAAGTACCTGTCCGAAATTGAATTTTCGCTGCGGTCGTCAGTCCAAACGTCTATTGGGGTTACGCCGTACTTCGCACTGTTCGGTATGAACATGATTTCGCACGGAAGTGTATATAAGCTTGCGAAGAAACTACAATGTCTTCATGATCCGGAAATCGACATAGTACCAAAACCCGTAAAAATGGACTTAGTACGGCACAAAATTCGTGAGAATCTGCACAAAGCATATTTGAAAAACGAGAAGACATACAATACTCGTTGCCGTCAAGTCAAGTTTGTACCAGGTCAAGAGGTTTATCGCCGCAACTTTCAGCAAAGCGATTTCAAAAATAATTTTAATGCTAAACTAGCCAAGAAATTTTTAAAATGCCGAATTGTCAGACCTATTGGTAATAGCCTATACGAGGTTGAAGACCTTCAAGGAAAATCGTTGGGGGTATTTCATGCCAAAGATTTGAAACAATAGTTTCAACATCTTTGGTGGTTCTAGTCCCAACGATTATACCTACTCCTAGCTCGAACCAAAATGATAAAACCTATTTTTTTTTCTGTATTTTGTATAAATGAGTTAGTAGATACTTTCTACACAAAACATTTTGTTAATGATATTTTGCCTTGATTATATTTAACACTTTGTTTTCTTTTTTAGTGAAAGCCTACGACCAGGGAAGTTCATTTGTGTTGTGGAACAGTAAACAGTCGTGATAGTTTGCCCGTTAACGAGTAGTTCGCCGAGTGCTCAACCAGACTAAATATATTAATTTTCGTTTATGACCACGTTGTGATCGTCAGACGCTAGTCATAGATGCAATTCCGTCATAGCACCCTTTGGAACCATGCGCTCAGGGTTAGGAATTATTAGCTGACTAAAATTTGGCAATTTGAATTGTCTGGGAGCAAAGCTGCGACGAGTATCCAACAAGCGTTTCGGGTAGAAACACGTGAATTACTCGTTAACAGGGAAATCTATCACTACGGTATGTTGTTCTCACAACACGAACTATTCCTGGCAAAATAGTTTTTTCTAATGGAAAACATTATGATCTTAACGATCACGAAATAAGGCAATATATCTATAGTTTGCTTTTAAATCTAATTTAAATACTAAATCTAATATTAGACTAAACAGAATAACTTAAAATTAGATGTTAATAATAGAAATTTAAAGTTTTCACTTACCGATTAAAATTTTCGTTGATTGGAGAAATTTTCCTCTCGATCTTACAGTTGGCTGGTATTGTTGATTTTCTTCAGGAACCAAAATTTGATGATTCAACCTGTGAAAGGAAAAACAAAACTATTAGTATTTGGTCTAAAGTAAATTTTGATGATACAAGTCATTTTCAATATCTAATCATTTGATTTAGATAAGTTCAGTATTAGTTAGTATTTACGTTTTAGAATAATAATTGGGGTCATATACCGCATTCAAGCTTCCGGTCCAGGTCCAATCTGAATTTATAACCTGTGGAAGAGAAATAAAATATAATTAGTTGAATTAATTTAATCTAGCTTTTTGTAATCTTCTAAAAGGACAAACTGAATTCCAAGCTCAAATCATTTTTATTTATTATTCCTTTTAGAAAATTACACTTTATATATATATTTTTCTTTTTTTTTTCAAAATAATTTTATTTTTGAATATTTTTACTTTTATTTCCGGAGAAATTGTAAGGGGTATTTCTCGCCAAAGTCTCTAGACGTTAGTCTATGAGCTTTGGTGAACTTAGTCCTTACATTTCTACCAAATTCCTACGATTAAGTCGTGAATATGAAGAAAAAACTTAATATAAGTGAAATTATGTTTCGTTATATATTATTTAGTTTTAGGTTTATTACTTACCTTTCCTGAACGGAAGCAGCAACCAAGGCCAAATCCCAGGTCCAATTGAATTTTATTAGCTGAAAGTAAAAGAAAATTTATAAAATTATTAATTTTGAATTAAAGCAAAAGATATTTTAATCGGAGAAATAATTTTATTTTCACTTTTCTTTTATTTTATCCATTTAGGATTGGTTTGATTTTTTTAGAGTTTTCTTTATTAATTTTTCTTTTGTTTTGGTTACAAAAGGTTTTGGTCACGGTTCACTTCATTTTTGTTTACACAAATAATTTTATTTTTGAATATTTTTACTTTTATTTCCGGAGAAATTGTAAGGGGTATTTCTCGCCAAAGTCTCTAGACGTTAGTCTATGAGCTTTGGTGAACTTAGTCCTTACATTTCTACCAAATTCCTACGATTAAGTCGTGAATATGAAGAAAAAACTTAATATAAGTGAAATTATGTTTCGTTATATATTATTTAGTTTTAGGTTTATTACTTACCTTTCCTGAACGGAAGCAGCAACCAAGGCCAAATCCCAGGTCCAATTGAATTTTATTAGCTGAAAGTAAAAGAAAATTTATAAAATTATTAATTTTGAATTAAAGCAAAAGATATTTTAATCGGAGAAATAATTTTATTTTCACTTTTCTTTTATTTTATCCATTTAGGATTGGTTTGATTTTTTTAGAGTTTTCTTTATTAATTTTTCTTTTGTTTTGGTTACAAAAGGTTTTGGTCACGGTTCACTTCATTTTTGTTTACACAAATAATTTTGTTTTAAATTTAACTGATTCACAAATTCTGATGGCCACTGTAAATTTTCAAACTTTAGTTTCCGTTGGTCTCGCTTATTAGATCCAGTCACTAAAAATTTTCACGTTTTTTTTTACACCCACTGTATTTGAAGAAAAAAAAAAATATTTCACTGTCACTTCACTTTTTGTTCTCACTGTATCTTCCAAATTTAAATTTTAAAATTTTTTTGTCACTTTTCAGAACCACTCTAATTTCTTAAACAATTTTCTTTTTTCCAACTTTTTTTCATTAAATTAATTTTTTTGTCCGAACACTTTTGACACTCACTGTAAATTCCGATCAAATAATTTTTCTTTAACATTTTCACTTTTAATTATTCTACACGAAACGATTGTTAAAACTTTTTCAAGTACTTTTTTTTCCGTTTACTTTTTACACGCACTGTAAATTCCAAAATATTTTTTTTTACCCGAATTCACTTTTTCCAAAACCCGAACCGAAATTATTTTAAATTTATAAAATTTTTTTATTTTATTCGATTAAAATTTTTTTTTTTACACGGCACTCACACTTTTGACGCACACTGTAACCAAATTTTTTTTTTTTTTGCACCGAACCACATTTTAATTTTCACTAAAGTCCACTTTTTATATTTCAAATATAATCCATTACACTTACCTTAAATTCCCGGAACCACCTTAATCCCTAGTCCACTGGCCCATCTGGAACAAAACCTGAAAAATTTAAAACAAAATTATTAGAAAATTTTATATAAATATTTATAATAATTTCCACATTTTTTTTTTTTACTTACCATTTCATTCTGCTTCGATCCGCCATCTTTCAGAATCGGCCATCAAGTTTTTTTTATATAGGCCCAAGGCAGCCAACATGATCCCTGTAAAGAAAAGAAAAAAATTTGGTTGTGTTAGTTAACAACACCACTAATAAATTTTTCTATCACTATGTTTTTGTTACTTACCTTATTTAAAATCCCCTTATACGGCCATAGAAATCCACCAGAACCTGTAAAGAAACAAAAGAAACAATTATTATATTGTTTTAAACTATTTAAATTAATACTTTTATTATTTTATTGTTTATTAACAAAAGAATTACTTACCTCGTTGTATCCATTGATATTTTTTTGTTTGGGTGCTTCTTCTTCACCCACGCGTAGTATTTTTCTTATTTGCCTCCTCCTCTTCCATTCATTCAAGCAGCTGTTCACAGTACGTCGCCGCCTGGCCAGTTTTTAACGGCGGTACAGAGTTGTACTTTCGTTCTCGAATGAATAAGGGTTGCCATAGTGCAAATTTTTTGTATGGGAATAATGAAATACCCAAAATCCCAGAAAAGTTTTAGGACATTAGGGTAGTTCAGAAATATTAGGGTGCTTTTTTTCCCTCCCATCCTGTATCCAGGGATGGATAACAGGAGTGGTGGGGTTTGTCGTGTGCACCCTGTAATAGAGCTACTGAATAGAAGAAGAAGAAACTTAAACAGGTGGCAACACAATGAAAAAGGGATTTTTTTTTTGGAAAGAAGAAGATGAATAAAAACAAAAACAAATAGCATTAGGAAAAAATTTTATGTAGGCAAACAAATTGCTGAAAATTGGTTGAAGCCATATTGGTAACCGAGGTTTCTAGATGCCAAAAGAAAAAAATGTCGGTCCTTTTTGATTTTTGCTCGGAGAGAAGAAGAAGGTGGAGTCTGTGGCCTCATCATAAAAAAAAACTAAATTTTTGATTTTATTTTTTTTATATAAATTAAATCAATTTTATTAAAAAAAAAAGAATTAATTAAACTTAAAGCTAAACTTAAAGCTAAACTTAAAACTAAACTTAAAACTAAATTTTAAATTAAACAAAGCAAAACACAAACCTGCAAAGCCACTTCAACACCGACTCCATCCAACGAGGGAGAAGCTGTTTTCCAGCACCACCACGCCTGGGGTGCTCTGGTATAATTTTTGGTTTTCCGACCTTCTGTGAGTTTGCACCCGGACGACAAGACGGACCGGACGAGTGTCCTTTTTAAATAATTTTCTATAAAAAAAAGGAAAGGTTAGACTAAATAAATATATATTAGTATTGCTAGGCTTACCTATCATTCATCGTATCGAATCCATTCCGTTTGCGTTTTTTTTTTTTTCCAAACGTGCGCGAACAGGGTTGAGCTCAGGCCTCTTACAAAGTAACGCGTGATTTTGAGATCTCAGGTGGTCTTAGCCATATATATTTATAACAAAAAAAAACCTGTGAAAACAAGCAAAATTATTTAAAAGGTGTGTTAACTTAAAATATATGTTCAATTATGTACCTGGTTTACCCGAACGGACCCTAATACGGACGGACAGGAAAGCCTCATCAGCCAAAAGAACTCTTCCCGCTCTATAATTGCCTCCCGTAAACCAGCTAGTTGCCGCAGAAAAAGAATTGCCAGATCCGGTTTATCCCCGAGCGAAATTATGAACTTTTGAAACGCAAGCATAAATTTGAGTGCATATAGTTAAACCTCAATCCAAACCTAAAACTAAAGCTAAATTTAAATTTAAATTCTAAATTTAAACCTAAATTCAAACCTAAAACTAAAGCTAAATTTAAATCTAAACCTAAAGCTAAATTTAAATTTAAACCTAAAACTAAAGCTAAATCTAAATTTTAAATTTTAAAACTTAAATTTAAACCTAAATCTAAAACTAAAGCTAAATTTAAATTCTAAATTTAAAGCCTAGATATAAAACTAAATCTAAATTGTAAAGCCTAGATCTGAACTTAAAATTAAAATTAAACTAAATTTTAAATCTAATATTGCACAGTGGGGCAGAATGGAAATTTTTTGGAAATAAATCTGGCATTTCTAAACGGCTGATCCGATCGGGATAAAATTTGGCGTGAGCGTAGCCAAGGAGTATTCGAGTTTAAGTTTTGAAGATGAACCCTGCAGATGCCCCAGGGACGGCGCTGTGGCGGCTCAAAGTAGGGTACCTACGACATGTAAAATTTTTAAACTCGGGCCATTTTTTTGTTTTTCACCCAAATACAAAGATTTTTATATTTTGTGAGAGCGCTCGACGAGATCTTGAAAAAACATGCTTGGACATACTACTTATCTCTTATAATATCCGAGTTATAGGCATTTAAAAATTTAGTGATACAAAATTTACCATACCTTGGTCCGCCTTTTTTTGAATACCGGGCGTAATTTTGGACCAAATGGACTCAATTTTTCTTGTTAGTTAGACAACAAAATTTCCAATAATATACAAAAAATTTCAGATCAATATTGTTTACAGATCCAAAAATATACGTTTTTTAATTTAAAAATTCAAAAAATTTTAGATTTTTGGCGTTTTTTTGCCAAAAATGTGTCTTAACTCTTTTATTAATAAAATAAAATTTTTATTAAGAACATATAACAATTTTATAGTTTTCTAAAAGGTATCTTTACGCAAAACGCTTTGGCGTAAAAAACTTGTCCTATTTTTTGAAAATGTTGCCACTGCGTCCTTCCGAATATGACCTATTTTTTATCAAAACTTCAACTTTGGGCGACATGTTCTAAAATCCCAAAGCTGGGATCAGAAAACTGAAAGCAGTTTTGGAAACCTCAATATGTTTTCTATTTACTCCAAAAGTATTTTCCCAGCCCTGAAAGAAATGTGGACCCTATGGGCAAAAAAGTAAAAAATCCCATTTTTGGGATTTTCATTCCTATTTTTGGGAATTGCGGGATGCCCTTTGACCTTTTCAATTTTTTTTTTGCATATTCTTATTTGAAATGACAAATTTAACAAGCGTTGAAAATTTCATTGAGTTTTGTTCATAAATAAAGATTTTGTCATATATTACATATTTGTTTAATTTCTAAGACTATGATTTATATCAAAATTTTAATAGGATCGCAGATAGCTACAACAATTTAGTCCATATTTATCCCTTAATATCATTTTTTAGTTAGATATGGAAATTATCGACCCTTTACAAAAAATTTCAAGCCAATATCTCAATTACATTCAAAAATATGTTCATTTAAACCTGTGTCCTTTAATTTCATCTTTTTCATATTTTAGTATTAAGTATGACAGAACATACATTTGGTGTTGAATAAAATATTTGGACAATTTTTAAAAATTATTTAGTTAATTATTTTATTATAATATTGTATATAAAATAAAAAAAATTATAATTTTATTATGAGCCACGCACAACAACACCTAAATCACCCCACACAAATTACCTTTCCCGCCCACCGAAATATAAAACACAATATCATCAGTTAGTATAATAGCTTTTTTTATTGAACTGTTTATCTTAAACATAATACAATTAATTCTTACAACCTACTTATATAGTTAATTCCTAACACTACTTATTTTCTATAAAATAATCTGTCATATCGGTATACATATCCAGAAGGTAATATAAGTCCTTTAAATCTTCCTTGTTTTGAGATGATAGAGTTTCATAACAAATCCATCTTTTTCGCATAGTTGAAAGAACAGGATCAGAAGATAGAAGTAAACTATTAAAAATATCTTCATTCTGTGATTGCCTGGAGCATTTTCTTGAGCTGAATAGTTGAACATGCTTAAAATCTCAATTCTTCGCTTCCTGGGCTTCTTCTGTTAACTCTCCAAGTGGAAGAATATTCGATTCAATTATTATTTGACCATGACACAATACTTTGTGTACTGTTGGTGTTAGTTCCCTCCATGGATACAGAGATACAAGTAATTTAGAAATTTCAGATGTGTATTCCCCAAATCGATTTTCATTAATTTTATGTTTACTATTCAGTGCCATTAAAATAGTTTTAACTCTTCGAAGCAACTCCTTGTCGATTCCAGTTATTTTTGAAGTAATTTCAAAATCACGAAAAAACCTTCTCGACGTATTACCGTCATTTGTACTACCGCAACTTGAAAGTGGTTTGTCGATGTTTAATCCCATCTGAACTTTAAATTCTTCATGGATTCTGCTTTTTTCCGCAGCTCTCAGTTCTTTCAATTCTTCATTATTTTTTGTTGATTTAGTAGGATAGTTTGTTTTTTTTTTCCTGGATCGCCTTGTATGATGGTAATATATTGTGTCCTTTTTCATGCAGAGCTTTCCTTAATATTTGGTACTTATTTCGACTGAGACCCAGTTCCAACATAAGCGCTATTGCTTCCTCTTCAGTAAAATTTGATTATGATGTTGGAGTTGGTATACTTTCCACAATTCGCTTAAGTCGTTTTGGTGATGCATTAGGAAAAATAGTTGCAATATGTACGACATCCATATGTTGGTTTTCCTTTTTCAGCATTTCGTTAAATGTATCAGCAATTTCCTCATTTGAGATTGAAAAAAGTTTTTGTGTGACCCTCTTTTTTTTTTACCTTGAACATAAGTCTTCGTATGACTTGCAAGGCGCTCCTGTTGATGTGTTGTAAGTTGAGATTTCCGTAGTAGTTTCCATCCAACTACAAAATTTTAATCGAAATTTCTTTTGATTTCCATCCACAGACTTACTTTTTACATCAAAAAGTTTTAAAAAGTTTTCAATTTTTGATATGCCTGTTTTGTCTACTTTTCTACTATATGTAGTTTTTATATAATTTGAAATGTCTTCAATTCTTTCTGGCCCTTTTGAAGATATACTCCATAAAACGGAACACAACTCTTCGTACTTTAATGTAATCTTCATTGTAGATTTATTAAATATGGTACTTAAAATCTGAGAAGTTTACTTATATACCAATTCTTGTCATTTCCGATACAGGTATTCCAAAGTAAAAAATTACGAATTGTCTACCTATTAACATTTAGGACTATATTACTATAACCTGTAATTCAGTCATTGATATTTCTTATTAGTGAATGAATCGAAATTATCATTACATGTATATTTTTACCTACATGATCATAAACGAAACAGAACGAAATGATCTGTCGAAAAAATTTAGGTAAAAAATAGTTATAAATTTTTGAAAATTTAAGCATAATAGGACCTTTCAATTATAAGGATAAGCAAACAAATAGAAAATAGGTAAATATAAGATTTAAATATGTGCTGTCATACTTAATACTAAAATATGAAAAAGATGAAATTAAAGGACACAGGTTTAAATGAACATATTTTTGAATGTAATTGAGATATTGGCTTGAAATTTTTTGTAAAGGGTCGAGAATTTCCATATCTAACTAAAAAATGATATTAAGGGATAAATATGGACTAAATTGTTGTAGCTATCTGCGATCCTATTAAAATTTTGATATAAATCATAGTTTTAGAAATTAAACAAATATGTAATATATGACAAAATCTTTATTTATGAACAAAACTCAATGAAATTTTCAACGCTTGTTAAACTTGTCATTTCAAATAAGAATATGAATGAAGAATATTAAAAAAAAAAAAAAAATTGAAAAGGTCAAAGGGCATCCCGCAATTCCCAAAAATGGAAGGAATGAAAATCCCAAAAATGGGATTTTTTACTTTTTTGCCCATAGGGTCCACATTTCTTTCAGGGCTGGGAAAATACTTTTGGAGTAAATAGAAAACATATTGAGGTTTCCAAAACTGCTTTCAGTTTTCTGATCCCAGCTTTGGGATTTTAGAACATGTCGCCCAAAGTTGAAGTTTTGATAAAAAATAGGTCATATTCGGAAGGACACAGTGGCAACATTTTCAAAAAATATGACAAGTTTTTTACGCCAAAGCGTTCTGCGTAAAGATGCCTTTTAGAAAACTATAAAATTGTTATATGTTCTTAATAAAAATTTTATTTTATTAATAAAAGAGTTAAGACACATTTTTGGCAAAAAAACGCCAAAAATCTAAAATTTTTTGAATTTTTAAATTAAAAAACGTATATTTTTGGATCTGTAAACGATATTGATCTGAAATTTTTTGTATATTATTGGAAATTTTGTTGTCTAACTAACAAGAAAAAATTGAGTCCATTTGGTCCAAAATTACGTCCGGTATTCAAAAAAAGGCGGACCAAGGTATGGTAAATTTTATATCACTAAATTTTTAAATGCCTATAACTCGGATATTATAAGAGATAAGTAGTATGTCCAAGCATGTTTTTTCAAGATCTCGTCGAGCGCTTTCACAAAATATAAAAATCTTTGGGTGAAAAACAAAAAAATGGCACGAGTTTAAAAATTTTACATGTCGTAGGTACCCTACTTTGAGCCGCCACAGCGCCGTCCCTGGGGCATCTGCAGGGTTCATCTTCAAAACTTAAACTCGAATACTCCTTGGCTACGCTCACGCCAAATTTTATCCCGATCGGATCAGCCGTTTAGAAATGCCAGATTTATTTCCAAAAAATTTCCATTCTGCCCCACTGTGATATTGTTAAAGTTTGTTTGAGAATAATTTCGATAATAAAATCCAACATTTATAATGTTTAAATGAAATTTTTAAAAGTCTTAATCAATTAAAATGATCGGTTAAACAATATAAGCGGCGGTAAGTACGGAAAGGAAAGTTTGCAGGGTAAATTTTGGGACATCCCTAATATTAGGATGTCATGGCGGGATTATCCAATCCCGAGTGGGAGGGTTTATCCTGGCACAACATCTGCCAGCCGTTATAGGTCGTAGGAACGTTTCATCAGGGAGACAGACAGAAACCTACTCGGTGCCCCTGTATATTTTATTTCGTTTATTTATTTTAGCTGGTATGGTTTTTATGTGTGTGTGTAGGTGTCTAGAGTGGTAGCAAGAACCACCCCCATCCGGCGAGCTCCAAGCCCGGCGAACGCGAGCATACCAGCGCCGCTACCACTCTGGCAACACTAGTTTCTTTTGTTTTGCACAACCACTACACTACAAACTATAAAAGATATATGCAACCATATCGGAGCCTTAAATTACCGCATTTTTAAACCTGGGAAAATAATTCTACCGATCTATCCAATTGGCCATTTTCTAAAAATACATTATGCAATAAATTATATACCAAAACAAATGGCAACTATAATGCAATAAAAAAAGTATAAACGACTGTTATAACATGAAAACTATAAAAGTTATTTGCAACCATATCGGAGCTTTAAATTACCGCATTTTTAAACCTGGGAAAATAATTCTACCGATCTATCCAATTTTTGTAAAAATTCATTATGCCACAAATTATACACCAAAACAAAGTGCAACTGTAACGCTTTAAAATGATGCATAAATGACTGTCATAGCATGAAAACTGTCAAAGTTATTCACAACCATATCGGAACCTCAAATTACCGCCTTTTTAAACCTGGGAAAATAATTCTACCGATCTATCCAATTGGCCATTTTCTAAAAATACATTATGCAATAAATTATATACCAAAACAAATGGCAACTATAATGCAATAAAAAGATGTATAAACGACTGTTATAACATGAAAACTATAAAATTTATTTGCACCCATATCGGAGCCTTAAATTACCGCATTTTTAAACCTGTACCAATAAATATACCGATCTATCCAATATTTGTAAAAATTTATTATGCCACAAATTATACACCAAAACAAAGTGCAACGGTAATGCTTTAAAATGATGCATAAATGACTGTCATAGCATGAAAACTGTCAAAGTTATTCACAACCATATCGGAACCTCAAATTACCGCGTTTTTAAACCTGGGAAAATAATTCTACCGATTTATCTAATTGGCCGTTTTCTAAAAATACATTATGCAATAAATTATATACCAAAACAAATGGCAATTTTAATGCATTAAAATGGTGCATAAACGACTGTCCTAGCACGAAAACTGCCAAAGTTAATTGCAACCATATCGGAACCTCAGATTACAGCGTTTATTAAACATAGAACAATAATTCTACCGATCTCCCAAATTGACCAATTAGTAAAAACACACATTATGCTACAAATTATATACCATATTAAAGTGCAATCACAATGCTTTAAAATGATGCATAAATGACTGTCATAGCATGAAAACTGTCAATGTTATTTGCAACCGTATCGGAACCTCAAATTACCGCCTTTTTAAAGCTGTGAAAATAATTCTACCGATCTATCCAATTGGCCATAGCACGAAAACTGTCAAAGTTATTCACAACCATATCGGAACCTCAAATTACCGCGTTTTTAAACCTGGGAAAATAATTCTACCGATTTATCTAATTGGCCATTTTCTAAAAATACATTATGCAATAAATTATATACCAAAGCAAATGGCAACTATAATGCAATAAAAAGATATATAAACGACTGTTATAACATGAAAACTATAAAAGATATTTGCAACCATATCGGAGCCTTAAATTACCGCATTTCTAAACCTGTACCAATAAATATACCGATCTATCCAATTTTTGTAAAAATTCATTATGCTACAAATTATACACCAAAACAAAGTGCAACTGTAATGCTTTAAAATGATGCATAAACGATTGTCCTGGCATGAAAACTGTCAAAGTTATTTGCAACCATATCGGAACCTCAAATCATAGCGTTTTTAAACATAGAACAACAATTCTACCGATCCATAGAATTTACAATTTTTTAGAAGAACACATATTGCCACAAATGATATACCAAGTTAAAGTACAATGGTAATGCATTAAAGTGATGCATAAATTATTGTCATAGCATGAAAACTGTCAAAGTTATTCGCAACCATATCGGAACCTCAAATTACCGCCTTTTTAAACCTGGGAAAATAAGTCTACCGATCTATCCAATTGGCCATTTTCTAAAAATACATTATGCAATAAATTATATACCAAAACAAATGGCAATTTTAATGCTTTAAAATGGTGCATAAATGACTGTCCTAACACGAAGACTGCCAAAGTTAATTGCAGCCATATCGGAACCTCAGATTACAGCGTTTATTAAACATAGAAAAATAATTCTACCGATCTATCAAATTGACCAATTTGTAAAAACACACACTATGCAACAAATTATGTACCATATTAAAATGCAATCATAATGCTTTAAGATGGTGCATAAATGACTGTCATAGCATGAAAACTGTCAATGTTATTTGCAACCATATCGGAACCTCAAACTACCGCGTTTTTAAAGCTGTGAAAATAATTCTACCGATCTATCCAATTGGCCATTTTCTAAAAATATATTATGGAATAAATTATATACCAAAGCAAATGGCAACTATAGTGCAATAAAAAGAGATATAAACGACTGTTTTAACATGAAAACTATAAAATTTGTAAAAACACACATTATGCTACAAATGATATACCATATTAAAGTGCAATCATAATGCTTTAAAATGATGCATAAATGACTGTCATAGCATGAAAACTGTCAATGTTATTTGCAACCATATCGGAACCTCAAATTATCGCGTTTTTAAACATAGAACAATAATTCTACCGATCCATCAAATTGACCATTTTTTAGACGAACACATTATGCCACAAATGATATACCAAATTAAAGTGCAATCATAATGCTTTAAAATGATGCATAAATGACTGTCATAGCATGAAAACTGTCAAAGTTATTCACAACCATATCGGAACCTCAAATTACCGCCTTTTTAAACCTGGAAAAATAATTCTATCGATCTATCCAATTGGCCATTTTCTAAAAATACATTATGCAATAAATTATATACCAAAACAAATGGCAACTATAATGCAATAAAAAGATGTATAAACGACTGTTATAACATGAAAACTATAAAAGTTATTTGCAACCATATCGGAGCCTTAAATTACTGCATTTTTAAACCTGTACCAATAAATATGCCGATCTATCCAATTTTTGTAAAAATTCATTATGCCACAAATTATACACCAAAACAAAGTGCAACTGTAATGCTTTAAAATGATGCATAAATGACTGTCATAGCATGAAAACTGTCAAAGTTATTCACAACCATATCGGAACCTTAAATTACCGCCTTTTTAAACCTGGGAAAATAATTCTACCGATTTATCCAATTGGCCATTTTCTAAAAATACATTATGCAATAAATTATATACCAAAACAAATGGAAATTTTAATGCATACACGACTGTCCTAGCACGAAAACTGCCAAAGTTAATTGCAACCATATCGGAACCTTAGATTACTGCGTTTATTAAACATAGAACAATAATTCTACCGATCTATCAAATTGACCAATTTGTAAAAACACACATTATGCTACAAATGATATACCATATTAAAGTGCAATCATAATGCTTTAAAATGATGCATAAATGACTGTCATAGCATGAAAACTGTCAAAGTTATTCACAAACATATCGGAACCTCAAATTACCGCGTTTTTAAACCTGGGAAAATAATTCTACCGATTTATCTAATTGGCCATTTTCTAAAAATACATTATGCAATAAATTATATACCAAAACAAATGGCAATTTTAATGCATTAAAATGGTGCATAAACGACTGTCCTAGCACGAAAACTGCCAAAGTTAATTGCAACCATATCGGAACCTCAGATTACAGCGTTTATTAAACATAGAACAATAATTCTACCGATCTCCCAAATTGACCAATTAGTAAAAACACACATTATGCTACAAATTATATACCATATTAAAGTGCAATCACAATGCTTTAAAATGATGCATAAATGACTGTCATAGCATGAAAACTGTCAATGTTATTTGCAACCGTATCGGAACCTCAAATTACCGCCTTTTTAAAGCTGTGAAAATAATTCTACCGATCTATCCAATTGGCCATAGCACGAAAACTGTCAAAGTTATTCACAACCATATCGGAACCTCAAATTACCGCGTTTTTAAACCTGGGAAAATAATTCTACCGATTTATCTAATTGGCCATTTTCTAAAAATACATTATGCAATAAATTATATACCAAAGCAAATGGCAACTATAATGCAATAAAAAGATATATAAACGACTGTTATAACATGAAAACTATAAAAGATATTTGCAACCATATCGGAGCCTTAAATTACCGCATTTCTAAACCTGTACCAATAAATATACCGATCTATCCAATTTTTGTAAAAATTCATTATGCTACAAATTATACACCAAAACAAAGTGCAACTGTAATGCTTTAAAATGATGCATAAACGATTGTCCTGGCATGAAAACTGTCAAAGTTATTTGCAACCATATCGGAACCTCAAATCATAGCGTTTTTAAACATAGAACAACAATTCTACCGATCCATAGAATTTACAATTTTTTAGAAGAACACATATTGCCACAAATGATATACCAAGTTAAAGTACAATGGTAATGCATTAAAGTGATGCATAAATTATTGTCATAGCATGAAAACTGTCAAAGTTATTCGCAACCATATCGGAACCTCAAATTACCGCCTTTTTAAACCTGGGAAAATAAGTCTACCGATCTATCCAATTGGCCATTTTCTAAAAATACATTATGCAATAAATTATATACCAAAACAAATGGCAATTTTAATGCTTTAAAATGGTGCATAAATGACTGTCCTAACACGAAGACTGCCAAAGTTAATTGCAGCCATATCGGAACCTCAGATTACAGCGTTTATTAAACATAGAAAAATAATTCTACCGATCTATCAAATTGACCAATTTGTAAAAACACACACTATGCAACAAATTATGTACCATATTAAAATGCAATCATAATGCTTTAAGATGGTGCATAAATGACTGTCATAGCATGAAAACTGTCAATGTTATTTGCAACCATATCGGAACCTCAAACTACCGCGTTTTTAAAGCTGTGAAAATAATTCTACCGATCTATCCAATTGGCCATTTTCTAAAAATATATTATGGAATAAATTATATACCAAAGCAAATGGCAACTATAGTGCAATAAAAAGAGATATAAACGACTGTTTTAACATGAAAACTATAAAATTTGTAAAAACACACATTATGCTACAAATGATATACCATATTAAAGTGCAATCATAATGCTTTAAAATGATGCATAAATGACTGTCATAGCATGAAAACTGTCAATGTTATTTGCAACCATATCGGAACCTCAAATTATCGCGTTTTTAAACATAGAACAATAATTCTACCGATCCATCAAATTGACCATTTTTTAGACGAACACATTATGCCACAAATGATATACCAAATTAAAGTGCAATCATAATGCTTTAAAATGATGCATAAATGACTGTCATAGCATGAAAACTGTCAAAGTTATTCACAACCATATCGGAACCTCAAATTACCGCCTTTTTAAACCTGGAAAAATAATTCTATCGATCTATCCAATTGGCCATTTTCTAAAAATACATTATGCAATAAATTATATACCAAAACAAATGGCAACTATAATGCAATAAAAAGATGTATAAACGACTGTTATAACATGAAAACTATAAAAGTTATTTGCAACCATATCGGAGCCTTAAATTACTGCATTTTTAAACCTGTACCAATAAATATGCCGATCTATCCAATTTTTGTAAAATTCATTATGCCACAAATTATACACCAAAACAAAGTGCAACTGTAATGCTTTAAAATGATGCATAAATGACTGTCATAGCATGAAAACTGTCAAAGTTATTCACAACCATATCGGAACCTTAAATTACCGCCTTTTTAAACCTGGGAAAATAATTCTACCGATTTATCCAATTGGCCATTTTCTAAAAATACATTATGCAATAAATTATATACCAAAACAAATGGAAATTTTAATGCATACACGACTGTCCTAGCACGAAAACTGCCAAAGTTAATTGCAACCATATCGGAACCTTAGATTACTGCGTTTATTAAACATAGAACAATAATTCTACCGATCTATCAAATTGACCAATTTGTAAAAACACACATTATGCTACAAATGATATACCATATTAAAGTGCAATCATAATGCTTTAAAATGATGCATAAATGACTGTCATAGCATGAAAACTGTCAAAGTTATTCACAAACATATCGGAACCTCAAATTACCGCGTTTTTAAACCTGGGAAAATAATTCTACCGATTTATCTAATTGGCCATTTTCTAAAAATACATTATGCAATAAATTATATACCAAAACAAATGGCAATTTTAATGCATTAAAATGGTGCATAAACGACTGTCCTAGCACGAAAACTGCCAAAGTTAATTGCAACCATATCGGAACCTCAGATTACAGCGTTTATTAAACATAGAACAATAATTCTACCGATCTCCCAAATTGACCAATTAGTAAAAACACACATTATGCTACAAATTATATACCATATTAAAGTGCAATCACAATGCTTTAAAATGATGCATAAATGACTGTCATAGCATGAAAACTGTCAATGTTATTTGCAACCGTATCGGAACCTCAAATTACCGCCTTTTTAAAGCTGTGAAAATAATTCTACCGATCTATCCAATTGGCCATTTTCTAAAAATATATTATGGAATAAATTATATACCAAAGCAAATGGCAACTATAATGCAATAAAAAGATATATAAACGACTGTTATAACATGAAAACTATAAAAGATATTTGCAACCATATCGGAGCCTTAAATTACCGCATTTCTAAACCTGTACCAATAAATATACCGATCTATCCAATTTTTGTAAAAATTCATTATGCCACAAATTATACACCAAAACAAAGTGCAACTGTAATGCTTTAAAATGATGCATAAACGATTGTCCTGGCATGAAAACTGTCAAAGTTATTTGCAACCATATCGGA
This sequence comes from Lucilia sericata, assembly GCF_015586225.1. NCBI lineage: Eukaryota > Metazoa > Arthropoda > Insecta > Diptera > Calliphoridae > Lucilia > Lucilia sericata. Next base: position 173,443 of record NW_023994639.1, read on the forward strand.
ACCTCAAATCATAGCGTTTTAAAAACATAGAACAACAATTCTACCGATCCATCGAATTTACAATTTTTTAGAAGAACACATTTTGCCACAAATGATATACCAAGTTAAAGTACAATCGTAATGCATTAAAGTGATGCATAAATTATTGTCATAGCATGAAAACTGTCAAAGTTATTCGCAACCATATCGGAACCTCAAATTACCGCCTTTTTAAACCTGGGAAAATAATTCTACCGATCTATCCAATTGGCCATTTTCTAAAAATACATTATGCAATAAATTATATACCAAAACAAATGGCAATTTTAATGCTTTAAAATGGTGCATAAACAACTGTCCTAGCACGAAAACTGCCAAAGTTAATTGCAATCATATCGGAACCTCAGATTACTGCGTTTATTAAACATAGAACAATAATTCTACCGATCTATCAAATTGACCAATTTGTAAAAACACACATTATGCTACAAATTATGTACCATATTAAAGTGCAATCATAATGCTTTAAAATGATGCATAAATGACTGTCATAGCATGAAAACTGTCAAAGTTATTTGCAACCATATAGGAACCTCAAATTATCGCGTTTTTAAACATAGAACAATAATTCTACCGATCCATCAAATTGACCATTTTTTAGACGAACACATTATGCTACACTTGATATACCAAATTAAAGTGCAATCATAATGCTCTAAAATGATGCATAATTGTCTGTCATAGCATGAAAACAGTCAAAGTTATTCACAACCATACTGGAACCTCAAATTACCGCCTTTTTAAATCTATCCAATTTTTGAAAAATTCATTATGCCACAAATTATACACCAAAACAAAGTGCAACTGTAATGCTTTAAAATGATGCATAAACGATTGTCCTGGCATGAAAACTGTCAAAGTTATTTGCAACCATATCGGAACCTCAAATCATAGCGTTTTAAAAACATAGAACAACAATTCTACCGATCCATCGAATTTACAATTTTTTAGAAGAACACATTTTGCCACAAATGATATACCAAGTTAAAGTACAATCGTAATGCATTAAAGTGATGCATAAATTATTGTCATAGCATGAAAACTGTCAAAGTTATTCGCAACCATATCGGAACCTCAAATTACCGCCTTTTTAAACCTGGGAAAATAATTCTACCGATCTATCCAATTGGCCATTTTCTAAAAATACATTATGCAATAAATTATATACCAAAACAAATGGCAATTTTAATGCTTTAAAATGGTGCATAAACAACTGTCCTAGCACGAAAACTGCCAAAGTTAATTGCAACCATATCGGAACCTCAGATTACTGCGTTTATTAAACATAGAACAATAATTCTACCGATCTATCAAATTGACCAATTTGTAAAAACACACATTATGCTACAAATTATGTACCATATTAAAGTGCAATCATAATGCTTTAAAATGATGCATAAATGACTGTCATAGCATGAAAACTGTCAAAGTTATTTGCAACCATATAGGAACCTCAAATTATCGCGTTTTTAAACATAGAACAATAATTCTACCGATCCATCAAATTGACCATTTTTTAGACGAACACATTATGCTACACTTGATATACCAAATTAAAGTGCAATCATAATGCTCTAAAATGATGCATAATTGTCTGTCATAGCATGAAAACAGTCAAAGTTATTCACAACCATACTGGAACCTCAAATTACCGCCTTTTTAAACCTGGGAAAATAATTCTACCGATCTATCCAATTGGCCATTTTCTAAAAATACATTATGCAGTAAATTATATACCAAAACAAATGGCAATTTTAATGCTTTAAAATGGTGCATAAACGACTGTCCTAGCACGAAAACTGCCAAAGTTAATTGCAACCATATCGGAACCTCAGATTACCGCGTTTATTAAACATAGAACAATAATTCTACCGATCTATCAAATTGACCAATTTGTAAAAACACACATTATGCTACAAATGATATACCATATTAATGTGCAATCATAATGCTTTAAAATGATGCATAAATGACTGTCATAGCATGAAAACTGTCAATGTTATTTGCAACCATATCGGAACCTCAAATTATCGCGTTTTTAAACATAGAACAACAATTCTACCGATCCATCAAATTGACCCTTTTTTAGACGAACACATTATGCCACAAATGATATACCAAATTAAAGTGCAATCATAATGCTTTAAAATGATGCATAAATGACTGTCATAGCATGAAAACTGTCAAAGTTATTCACAACCATATCGGAACCTCAAATTACCGCCTTTTTAGACCTGGGAAAATAATTCTATTGATCTATCCAATTGGCCATTTTCTAAAAATACATTATGCAATAACTTATATACCAAAACAAATGGCAACTATAATGCAATAAAAAGATGTATTAACGACTGTTATAACATGAAAACTATAAAAGTTATTTGCAACCATATCGGAGCCTTAAATTACCGCATTTTTAAACCTGTACCAATAAATATACCGATCTATCCAATTTTTGTAAAAATTCATTATGCCACAAATTATACACCAAAACAAAGTGCAACTGTAATGATTTAAAATGATGCATAAATGTTTAACGATTCTGTCATAAGGTGGTTTGTTTATGAGAACGATGCTACCTAATATTACGGCCGTGCTCGTCGGTGGGGGGGGGGGGGGTGAGGTGTGTTCTCATATCAATAAAAAAAAATACTATAAATGAATCAATTACATAGACTTTACTTTAGGTAGCTACTTAAATAAATGATCCACAAAGACAAGAGATGAACAAGAGGCGGTAAAGGTATTAGTGTAGCTGTTGATGGTATTTGCTACACTCTTCCAAAGCCCTCCCTCCATGCTGACAAATATTAGAGTTGATTGTCAGCCCAATAAAAATAAACAAAAAAAAAAAATTAACTAAATCAACCTAACCCATACCCTTGACTTAACTTTTCATGATAATAAACAAAATTTATGATTTCATATTGAATATTATAATTATATATTGTAATATTTATTAAAATTAAATTATGATAATAATTAAGTAAAGTTAAAGTTAAATGAATTAGTTTAATTAAATTTTATTACATACATATATGTATTTAAAAAAATCAAAGGTGGTCACCTTAATTTAGGCAAATGGAAATTTTATATTGAAATTCTATTCAAAAGAAATTATTTAAGAAAATATCATGATATAAGGTGACTTTGTATTCAAAATGTTATAATATTAAATTATCAAATTTAGGGATTTTGTAATAAAAATAATATGAACATTTAATATATTAAATTAAAAAATTAATGATATACAAATTAATGTACATTGGCAACTCTGGTTGCAAAATGAAAAATTAATATAATGATAATTTTGTTCATATTACTTTATAAGTATGTATGTGTGTATTTAAAATTGAGAGTGGATTTAAAATGACTGATAATGAAACAATAAAATCAAAATCCAACTTACATTTGTTTATTATCCATCGATGTCAGCAGGCGCCGGATGACAGGTGACGGTTTATGATAACACTCACAATTATTATAGTTTATATGAGTTGGGATAGTATTATTTAGATAATTATGTATGGATTGTATCAAAAATGAAGTGTTTATTAACTATTTAAGATACAATCCACATTATAGGTAATGAATTGTGATTAGGTGTTGGAATTGACTAAGTGTTTAAAGTGTAATTTTAGTGTAGCATATTTTTAGGATTTACATTAATTTATATAAACATTAATTAAGGTGACCGTAAGATATAATGACAAAAATTAACAAAAGTTACATTTACTTTATAAAAAGTTTAAAAATTTATATATAAAAAAATTATTCAAAACCGAAGTTAAAAAAATTAATTAAAGAAGAAAATACAAATTAAATATTGAATATTAAAGATTAAATAGTTAGTTTAATTATTTAGAATTAAGTATAATCACCAAAAAAAAAAATAACCGATTATAATAAAATCCGGTCACCCTATTTCTAATTCTGAATAATATTTAACACCACGAAAATTGAGCTTGATGAAGACTTGTAAATAAATATTCAATCGTAATTAGTTTGTAATAATGTTGTAGTTGAGTAAAAAAATTGGAACTATCCATAATAATCAGTTTACTAATAGGTATATATATGACCAAATGCCTTGAGAGATTGTAAAAGAAATCCTCATCAGGTCAGATTTCAAGATGAACACTTTATTATCAATCGGCTAGATGATCCAAAACAAAAGAATATGTTGCGCTCTTTATATGCAAAGCTGGTATAATCGAACCATATAGGTTCGAAAGACAAAGACTCTGCCACGAATATATAATTCACAAGGTAACAACCAACCCTAAAAAAAATCATATCTAATAAAGATATAATTAGCCCAGATATCCTTATAATGCTTACCACGAAATTAAGTTCAATCAATTCTTTATAGTTTAATTAATACTTTTCACAAATCAGAATATGGATTTTTCTATAAGTTGGTACAAAATCGAATTATGGTCAAATTTAAACAAAAAAATTCACCGTATCACAACCAAACAATTGAAATATTTTTATTTGTTTGATGAAAATTTAACAAAATTTAGACAATTAAATTTCTATGAAATTAAAGCCTACTAAATGAAAATAAAATAAAAATAAAAAAAAAAATCTACTCTACACTCAAACTAAAAATTTGTAAAACTAATAATTCTATACCAAATAAATGAAAGAAAATCACTAAAAATTTTAGCGAAAATTGTCACCCTCACAAAACAGATGAAAAGCAAAGCAAGCTGCAGAATTTTATCTGAAAAAGGTGACAAGGTATTCTGGAATTAAAAAAAAAATCATACCCATATGTCCTTAATATGATAAACAGCCGTATAACCACCGTGTACATCCTCAAGTTCATAGTTTACATTGCCAATTCTTTTCCGTACGATTGCTTTAACACCTATAGGTGCCAATTTAGCATTAAAATTATCAGCTAAAGAACTTTGGACGAAATTTCGGCGAATGACTGTTTGACCGATATTAAATTCGCGTTTTCGAGATCTCAGGTTGTATGATTTGACGTTTTTGTCATAAGCCTCCTTAATCTTTGTCCGAATAGAGTCACGTAGTAATGTAAAGTGGTCCTGTCTTTCCAGTTCAGTGTCCGTTTCCTCTAAAAGTTTCAAGTTCCGTAAAATTTTGTAGTCCTGTCCATGCGTTATCATTGTCTGTCCGAATAAAAGTTCGTAAGGAGTTCGTCCTGTAGTTTGATGGATGCTACTGCGGATAGCACAATTCACACTTGGTAAAAACTCATCCCACTGGCGTTGATCATTACGACAATAAGAACGTAAAGCTTCATTTATTGATCTATTTACCCTTTCGCTCGCGTTTGATTGGGGACTATGTATTGCAGTAAATTGATGTTCAATACCATATTTGTCAACCAGCTTCTTAAATTCTGATGATTTAAATTGGCTTCCGTTGTCTGAAATTATCACTTCAGGAACACCATAACAACAAAATATTTCGTTCCGAAGATATTCGACAATTGGTTTCGTTATAAATTTCCTCAAGGGTTTCAAGAATGTAAATTTTGTAAAATGATCTAATATTATTAAGATTCCTATATTTCCATTTTTAGTACGTGGAAAAGGTCCAATTATGTCAATATATAACCGTTGTAGAGGTCTTACAGTCTCCACCATTTGACCCATAGGTAGTTTAAGTGAAGTTGTTGGAGCTTTCGATGTCTTGCACGAAGAACAATTTAAAACATAATCTTTGACATCGGCGACTAATTTAGGCCAGTAGAAATATTGTCGAACTCGATGTACAGTTTTGGCAATACCACCATGAGCTGCATTTGGAACATCATGAGCTGAGAAAATAACGTCTTTACATAACTCTCGAGGAACATATAGTTTCCAATTATCAGATTCGTCGAGGTTTCCTGAGGTAAAATTTGTCCTCTTGTATATAAATTTGTCAACTACACGATAATCAGGTAAATCTGATTTAGAGAATTCGTCACGCAATGTCGTATAATCAGGTGAGTTAAAGGCTGGTGAATTCAGATCAATAGAGGGTAGTATCTGTAAATCGATTTCGGCAACCGTCTCATCATCATCAAAGGCACGCGACAAAGCATCTGGAACAACATTATCTTTACCTTTTCGATGTTCTATGGTAAAGTCGAAACCTTGTAATTTCAGGGACCATCTTGCCAATCGACCAGATAAATCTTTTTGTCTCATGAGCCATTTGAGACTGGCATGGTCGGTGATCACCCTAAATTCATGACCCTCAATGTATGCCCTAAACTTTTTTATTGCCAAAATGACAGCCAAACACTCCAGTTCCGTTATGGAATAATTCCTCTGGGCCTTGTTCAATTTTTGGGACATGAATGCAATTGGCCTTTCGATGCCATTATCGTCCAGTTGAGCTAGAACAGCTCCAATACCAAAAGTACTAGCGTCACATTGGACTATGAAGGGTTTATTAAAGTCCGCGTGTACCAAAATGGGTGCTGATGTCAATTTGTTTTTAATTGTCTCGAATGACTTTTGTGCCTCGTCTGTCCAAACGAATGCTTTTCTTTTCGACAACAATTCTGTCATAGGAAATGTAATGGTAGCATAATCATCGATAAATCGACGGTACCATCCGGACATACCAAGAAATTGTCTGAGTTGTCTAACAGTTTTAGGAACTGGAAATTGGGAAATTGCCCTAACTTTACCGGGATCCACTTTCAATGCACCTTCACCAACGACATAACCCAAATATTGGACTTGACGTAGACAGAAACTACTCTTCTTCACATTTATTGTCAAATTGGCTTTCCGAAGTTGTGTCGCCACCTCCTTTAAATGTTTTAGATGTTCGTCAAAGTCTTTCGAAATTATCAGTAAGTCGTCCAAGTAAACGAAAACGTTCGTCTTTAAATTATACGGAATGACTTGGTCCATTAGTCTACACATTGTCTGTGGTGCATTGCACAATCCAAACGGCATTCTTGTAAATTGGTACAAGGGCCGATTAGGGACTGTGAACGCTGTCTTCGGTCTTGAGGTTTCGTCCAATTTGATTTGCCAAAATGCATCTTTTAAGTCCACTTTGGAAATATAGTAAATTGGAGGAAGTCTCGAAATTAGTCCGTCTATGTTGGGAATGGGATATGCGTCCTTTTTCGTAACGGAATTTAACTTTTTACTGTCCAAGCAAAATCGTACTTTTCCTGGTTTAACAATTAAAACACCAGGTGATGACCAAGGAGATGTCGGACATTCTTCGATAACGCCTAACTGTAACATGCGATCTATCTCGCCACATAACAATTTTTCCCTTGCCGGTGAAATTGGATAATATCTCTGTTTGATGGGGTTTGAGTCGCCAGTGTCTATGTTATGTTCTAATAATGTAGTACAACCCAGACCATCTCTTTCGGAATTAGGAAAATATTCCACAACGTTTTGTAATTGTCGTTTCTGTGATAATGTCAAGGGAATTTTATCCGGGTCTTCGTCAGAAACGATTTCACTAACAGAACCTAATGTGACAATTTGAATGGTAAATTTTTCCCAAAAGTCCATGCCACATATAATATCCTGGGTGATTGACGGTATTAACAAAAATGCTATCGTTTTATCCTGACCATTGTAACCTATATCTATAAACACTGTACCGTAACAACGCTGCCGTTGGCCGTCAGCTGTCCTAACATTACCAATACTCCGTTTATATTCACCAGATTCAATTATTTCCGAACATAATTCCCCTCCTATGACATTAACGTTAGCTCCACTGTCCAACAGTGCAAAGTAGTTCCTATTACGCAAGTTTAATTTAATGTAAGGTCGGTTGTCATTTTCCTTATTCACCAAAGATGATATTGTGTGCTTGCCAAGTTGTTTCCTATTTTTATAGAACTCACGTAGCCTTCTACTTGATCTAGTTGGTAATCGTACATTATCCGATTCGTTAAAAATTCTAGCTCTAGCAATTTTATATTCCTCTAGGCGAATGTGATAGGGTTTCCGTAATGGATGAATAGGTGAAGCTTCAGTACAATTTGTCTTATCAGGTGATTTAAATTGGTTTGTCATAGCAGGTAAATCAGACTCGTCAGGTTCATTATTGTGTAAATTATTCAATTTATCTTCGGATGCCCGTCCTTTTTCGCACCGACATCCTTCGATACGTTTCCCCGTTTGAGACAACAATTAGGACATTTGGGTTTGAAAACATTTTTCGCACCACAACCATAACAAAAAATAGTCCGTGGTTCCAAACAGTCTATGAAACTGTGACCAATTTCGTCGCAGTTCCAACATTTTCCCGTCTTCACTATCATGCAAATTTCGGTATCATCCTCATCTAAAATTTTGTCCTCGTCGTTATTAACAACGACCTCTGAAACCTGTGTCTTTTTGTAATCCCGTTTGTTAAAATTGGTCGATGCCATATCCTTCACAAATTTCTCGTGCCTACGTACTGCACGACGTAAATGAGAAACACGAGATATTTCTAAATGTAGAATGTCGTGTCTAATCTCCGATCTCAAGTTACGTTGTATAGTTTCACACAACTCGTATTCAGACAAAGGGGTACGGAGTTTGTCACACAAAACCATAATTGCGTCATAAAATTCGTCAAAGGTCTCGTTATGTTTTTGTTTCCGTCGTAATATGTCATCCCTAATGTCAAAATCTGTATTGTCGTCCTTATATTGTCTTTTCATTGCGTCACATAGATCGTCCCAGTCCATGTCAACGCAGCTACGATGAAATCGCCAAAACCACTTTAAGGCTTTGCCTTCGAACAGAATATGGGCGTGTTCACAAAGAAGTCCGAAATCGCCTCTAAGGTTTGCATTCGTCAAAGTATTTATCCTATATATGAATTCGTCTACTGTAATTTCCGACGAATCGCCAGTAAAACGAACCTTCCAATTTCTAATTATATTCAGAACTCTGTCCGAATTTCTATCAAAATTTATATTTAAATGTCGATCTTCGCGATTGTCTCGTCCATTATGATGGTGTCTCGATGTTTCGCTTCCATCATCTCCATTGTCGCGTTCAGTACGTCTCGAAGCTACTTATTCAGTCCGAACTAATCTGTCCTGTCCTACTACTGGTTCTCGATTGGTTAAAGACAAATTCCTAAAACTTTCCGCAATCATGTTTGTCATTTCGGATCTAAATCCCTCTAAAGAATTTTCAACTATACGGCGAATATTCTCTTCAACATTCTCCTGTTCTATGGCCTCCCTACGCGCTTGCAAACGAGTCATTGGTCTTCGAATGGGATTAGCAGGTGTTTGAGCGTCTCCACCAGCTGCCTGATCAATCGGGAAGTTTTCGGTGTCCCTATCTACCTCTACTGGTATATTTCCAGTACTACGCACAAGAGGCATTATAAATATAATAATATAAACAACAACAAAAATCTGGATTTTTTGACAATTAAAGAAAATTCAACAAAGTGAAATCGAATATCCGAATAAGAAATGTTAAAATGTCTATCAGAATTACAAAACTATATAACTATAGAAAGAATATCGCACAAAATATCGCAAACGTAACAAAAATATCGAAATATGTATATCACTACTCGGTTAAGTCTATAGGTAGGGTATACAGGGAAAACAAAAGGTAAAAAGAAACTAAAACTGAAACAAAATAAAACTAAAGATAAACAAACCTTTCTATACCGCAAAGAAAATAAAGATAGTGTTAGAGAAAGAAAGAGATAGAAAACTCATAATTGCTGGAAACATTCGACAAATGCCAAAAGAATCAAATCCAAAACAACTATAAGTTCTAGAACAGAAGTTAGGGATTGATTTTTACGTTATAGGAAGGTAACCGATAAAAAAAATCAGATACTTTAAGTCCATATAACTAAAAGATCAAACTACGAAAATTAAATTTTGAAGAAAAAGTATAGAATTAGAAGAAGGAAAGAAAAAGGAAAGTTTCAAACGAGGATTGAATCCGATAACCACCAGAACAACTTCTCAAGTTCGAACCCAAACCCTGATAAACTTTTGACCCACTAAATATCAGACCGGGAATTGATTATCATAACTATAATAAACAATTAAGTCCACAGCGAAAAATAATGTAACAAAAGTTTAATGAAAAGTGAAAAGAAGCTAGTAAAAGAGTCTACTGTGTAAATCATTACCCACAAAAGATTCAGAGTCCTCAGCATCTGGATGAAAATTGCACAAGAATATTATAATAAAACACGATAACTGAGGCCCCACGTTGGGCGCCAAAAATCTCTGTAACGATTCTGTCATAAGGTGGTTTGTTTATGAGAACGATGCTACCTAATATTACGGCCGTGCTCGTCGGTGGGGGGGGGTGAGGTGTGTTCTCATATCAATAAAAAAAAATACTATAAATGAATCAATTACATAGACTTTACTTTAGGTAGCTACTTAAATAAATGATCCACAAAGACAAGAGATGAACAAGAGGCGGTAAAGGTATTAGTGTAGCTGTTGATGGTATTTGCTACACTCTTCCAAAGCCCTCCCTCCATGCTGACAAATATTAGAGTTGATTGTCAGCCCAATAAAAATAAACAAAAAAAAAAAAATTAACTAAATCAACCTAACCCATACCCTTGACTTAACTTTTCATGATAATAAACAAAATTTATGATTTCATATTGAATATTATAATTATATATTGTAATATTTATTAAAATTAAATTATGATAATAATTAAGTAAAGTTAAAGTTAAATGAATTAGTTTAATTAAATTTTATTACATACATATATGTATTTAAAAAAATCAAAGGTGGTCACCTTAATTTAGGCAAATGGAAATTTTATATTGAAATTCTATTCAAAAGAAATTATTTAAGAAAATATCATGATATAAGGTGACTTTGTATTCAAAATGTTATAATATTAAATTATCAAATTTAGGGATTTTGTAATAAAAATAATATGAACATTTAATATATTAAATTAAAAAATTAATGATATACAAATTAATGTACATTGGCAACTCTGGTTGCAAAATGAAAAATTAATATAATGATAATTTTGTTCATATTACTTTATAAGTATGTATGTGTGTATTTAAAATTGAGAGTGGATTTAAAATGACTGATAATGAAACAATAAAAACAAAATCCAACTTACATTTGTTTATTATCCATCGATGTCAGCAGGCGCCGGATGACAGGTGACGGTTTATGATAACACTCACAATTATTATAGTTTATATGAGTTGGGATAGTATTATTTAGATAATTATGTATGGATTGTATCAAAAATGAAGTGTTTATTAACTATTTAAGATACAATCCACATTATAGGTAATGAATTGTGATTAGGTGTTGGAATTGACTAAGTGTTTAAAGTGTAATTTTAGTGTACCATATTTTTAGGATTTAAATTAATTTATATAAACATTAATTAAGGTGACCGTAAGATATAATGACAAAAATTAACAAAAAGTTACATTTACTTTATAAAAAGTTTAAAAATTTATATATAAAAAAATTATTCAAAACCGAAGTTAAAAAAATTAATTAAAGAAGAAAATACAAATTAAATATTGAATATTAAAGATTAAATAGTTAGTTTAATTATTTAGAATTAAGTATAATCACCAAAAAAAAAAAAAAATAACCGATTATAATAAAATCCGGTCACCCTATTTCTAATTCTGAATAATATTTAACACCACGAAAATTGAGCTTGATGAAGACTTGTAAATAAATATTCAATCGTAATTAGTTTGTAATAATGTTGTAGTTGAGTAAAAAAATTGGAACTATCCATAATAATCAATTTACTAATAGGTATATATATGACTAAATGCCTTGAGAGATTGTAAAAGAAATCCTCATCAGGTCAGATTTCAAGATGAACACTTTATTATCAATCGGCTAGATGATCCAAAACAAAAGAATATGTTGCGCTCTTTATATGCAAAGCTGGTATAATCGAACCATATAGGTTCGAAAGACAAAGACTCTCCCACGAATATATAATTCACAAGGTAACAACCAACCCTAAAAAAAATCATATCTAATAAAGATATAATTAGCCCAGATATCCTTATAATGCTTACCACGAAATTAAGTTCAATCAATTCTTTATAGTTTAATTAATACTTTTCACAAATCAGAATATGGATTTTTCTATAAGTTGGTACAAAATCGAATTATGGTCAAATTTAAACAAAAAAAATCACCGTATCACAACCAAACAATTGAAATATTTTTATTTGTTTGATGAAAATTTAACAAAATTTAGACAATTAAATTTCTATGAAATTAAAGCCTACTAAATGAAAATAAAATAAAAATAAAAAAAAAAACTACTCTACACTCAAACTAAAAATTTGTAAAACTAATAATTCTATACCAAATAAATGAAAGAAAATCACTAAAAATTTTAGCGAAAATTGTCACCCTCACAAATGACTGTTATAGCATGAAAACTGTCAAAGTTATTCACAACCATATCGGAACCTCAAATTACCGCGTTTTTAAACCTGGGAAAATAATTCTACCGATCTATCCAATTGGCCATTTTCTAAAAATACATTATGCAATAAATTATATACCAAAACAAATGGCAATTTGAATGCATAAACGACTGTCCTAGGACGAAAACTGCCAAAGTTAATTGCAACCATATCGGAACCTCAGATTACTGCGTTTTTTAAACATAGAACAATAATTCTACCGATCTATCAAATTGACCAATTTGTAAAAACACACATTATGCAACAAATTATGTACCATATTAAAGTGCAATCATAATGCTTTAAAATGATGCATAAATGACTGTCATAGCGTGAAAACTGTCAATGTTATTTGCAGCCATATCGGAACCTCAAATTACCGCGTTTTTAAAGCTGTGAAAATAATTCTACCGATATATCCAATTGGCCATTTTCTAAAAATATATTATGCAATAAATTATATACCAAAACAAATGGCAACTATAATGCAATAAAAAGATATATAAACGACTGCTATAACATGAAAACTATAAAAGATATTTGCAACCATATCGGAGCCTTAAATTACCGCATTTTTAAACCTGTACCAATAAATATACCGATCTATCCAATTTTTGTAAAAAATCATTATGCCACAAATTATACACCAAAACAAAGTGCAAACGTAATGCTTTAAAATGATGCATAAACGATTATCCTGGCATGAAAACTGTCAAAGTTATTTGCAACCATAACGGAACCTCAAATCATAGCGTTTTTAAACATAGAACAACAACTCTACCATCAATTTGACCATTTTTTAGACGAACACATTATGCTACAAGTGATATACCAAATTAAAGTACAATCATAATGCTTTAAAATGATGCATAAATGACTGTCATAGCATGAAAACTGTCAAAGTTATTCACATCCATATCGGAACCTCAAATTACCGCCTTTTTAAACCTGGGAGAATAATTCTACCGATCTATCCAATTGGCCATTTTCTAAAAATACATTATGCAATAAATTATATACCAAAACAAATGGCAATTTTAATGCTTTAAAATGGTGCATGAATGACTGTCCTAGCACGAAAACTGCCAAAGTTAATTGCAACCATATCGGAAGCTCAAATTACCGCGTTTTTAAACATAGAACAATAATTCTACCGATCCATCAATTTGACCATTTTTTAGACGAACACATTATGCTACAAATGATATACCAAATTAAAGTACAATCATAATGCTTTAAAATTATGCATAAATGACTGTCATAGCATGAAAACTGTCAAAGTTATTCACAACCATATCGGAACCTCAAATTACCGCCTTTTTAAACCTGGGAAAATAATTCTACCGATCTATCCAATTGGCCATTTTCTAAAAATACATTATGCAATAAATTATATACCAAAACAAATGGCAATTTTAATGCATAAACGACTGTCCTAGCACGAAAACTGCCAAAGTTAATTGCAACCATATCGGAACCTCAGATTACTGCGTTAATTAAACATAGAACAATAATTCTACCGATCTATCAAATTGACCAATTTGTAAAAACACACATTATGCTACAAATGATATACCATATTAAAGTGCAATCATAATGCTTTAAAATGATGCATAAATGACTGTCATAGCAGGAAAACTGTCAATGTCATTTGCAACCATATCGGAACCTCAGATTACCGCGTTTTTAAACATAGAACAATAATTCTACCGATCCATCAAATTTACCATTTTTAGACGAACACATTATGCCACAAATGATATACCAAATTAAAGTGCAATCATAATACTTTAAAATGATGTATAGCACTGTCATAGCATGAAAACTGTCAAAGTTATTCACAACCATATCGGAACCTCAAATTACCGCCTTTTTAAACCTGGGAAAATAATTCTATCGATCTATCCAATTGGCCATTTTCTAAAAATACATTATGCAATAAATTATATACCAAAACAAACGGCAACTATAATGCAATAAAAAGATGTATAAACGACTGTTATAACATGAAAATTATAAAATTTATTTGCAACCATATCGGAGCCTTAAATTACCGCATTTTTAAACCTGTACCAATAAATTATTTGCAGCATTATCGGAACCTCAAATTACCGCGTTTTTAAAGCTGTAAAAATAATTCTACCGATCTATCCAATTGGCCATTTTCTAAAAATATATTATGCAATAAATTATATACCAAAACAAATGGCAACTATAATGCAATAGAAAGATATATAAACGACTGCTATAACATGAAAACTATAAAAGATATTTGCAACCATATCGGAGCCTTAAATTACCGCATTTCTAAACCTGTACCAATAAATATACCGATCTATCCAATTTTTGTAAAAATTCATTATGCCACAAATTATACACCAAAACAAAGTGCAAATGTAATGCTTTAAAATGATGCATAAACGATTGTCCTGGCATGAAAACTGTCAAAGTTATTTGCAACCATAACGGAACCTCAAATCATAGCGTTTTTAAACATAGAACAACAATTCTACCGATCCATCAAATTTACAATTTTTTAGAAGAACACATTTTGCCACAAGTGATATACCAAGTTAAAGTACAATCGTAATACATTAAAATGATGCATAAATGATTGTCATAGCATGAAAACTGTCAAAGTTATTCGCAACCATATCGGAACCTCAAATTACAGCCTTTTTAAACCTGGGAGAACAATTCTACCGATCTATCCAATTGGCCATTTTCTAAAAATACATTATGCAATAAATTATATACCAAAACAAATGGCAATTTTAATGCATAAACGACTGTCCTAGCACGAAAACTGCCAAAGTTAATTGCAACCATATCGGAACCTCAGATAACTGCGTTTATTAAACATAGAACAATAATTCTACCGATCTATCAAATTGACCAATTTGTAAAAACACACATTATGCCACAAATGATATACCATATTAAAGTGCAATCATAATGCTTTAAAATGATGCATAAATGACTGTCATAGCATGAAAACTGTCAATGTTATTTGCAACCATATCGGAACCTCAAATTACCGCGTTTTTAAACATAGAACAATAATTCTACCGATCTATCAAATTGACCAATTTGTAAAAACACACATTATGCAACAAATTATGTACCATATTAAAGTGCAATCATAATGCTTTAAAATGATGCATAAATGACTGTCATAGCGTGAAAACTGTCAATGTTATTTGCAGCCATATCGGAACCTCAAATTACCGCGTTTTTAAAGCTGTGAAAATAATTCTACCGATATATCCAATTGGCCATTTTCTAAAAATATATTATGCAATAAATTATATACCAAAACAAATGGCAACTATAATGCAATAAAAAGATATATAAACGACTGCTATAACATGAAAACTATAAAAGATATTTGAACCATATCGGAGCCTTAAATTACCGCATTTTTAAACCTGTACCAATAAATATACCGATCTATCCAATTTTTGTAAAAAATCATTATGCCACAAATTATACACCAAAACAAAGTGCAAACGTAATGCTTTAAAATGATGCATAAACGATTATCCTGGCATGAAAACTGTCAAAGTTATTTGCAACCATAACGGAACCTCAAATCATAGCGTTTTTAAACATAGAACAACAACTCTACCATCAATTTGACCATTTTTTAGACGAACACATTATGCTACAAGTGATATACCAAATTAAAGTACAATCATAATGCTTTAAAATGATGCATAAATGACTGTCATAGCATGAAAACTGTCAAAGTTATTCACATCCATATCGGAACCTCAAATTACCGCCTTTTTAAACCTGGGAGAATAATTCTACCGATCTATCCAATTGGCCATTTTCTAAAAATACATTATGCAATAAATTATATACCAAAACAAATGGCAATTTTAATGCTTTAAAATGGTGCATAAATGACTGTCCTAGCACGAAAACTGCCAAAGTTAATTGCAACCATATCGGAAGCTCAAATTACCGCGTTTTTAAACATAGAACAATAATTCTACCGATCCATCAATTTGACCATTTTTTAGACGAACACATTATGCTACAAATGATATACCAAATTAAAGTACAATCATAATGCTTTAAAATTATGCATAAATGACTGTCATAGCATGAAAACTGTCAAAGTTATTCACAACCATATCGGAACCTCAAATTACCGCCTTTTTAAACCTGGGAAAATAATTCTACCGATCTATCCAATTGGCCATTTTCTAAAAATATATTATGCAATAAATTATATACCAAAACAAATGGCAATTTTAATGCATAAACGACTGTCCTAGCACGAAAACTGCCAAAGTTAATTGCAACCATATCGGAACCTCAGATTACTGCGTTAATTAAACATAGAACAATAATTCTACCGATCTATCAAATTGACCAATTTGTAAAAACACACATTATGCTACAAATGATATACCATATTAAAGTGCAATCATAATGCTTTAAAATGATGCATAAATGACTGTCATAGCAGGAAAACTGTCAATGTCATTTGCAACCATATCGGAACCTCAGATTACCGCGTTTTTAAACATAGAACAATAATTCTACCGATCCATCAAATTTACCATTTTTTAGACGAACACATTATGCCACAAATGATATACCAAATTAAAGTGCAATCATAATACTTTAAAATGATGTATAGCACTGTCATAGCATGAAAACTGTCAAAGTTATTCACAACCATATCGGAACCTCAAATTACCGCCTTTTTAAACCTGGGAAAATAATTCTATCGATCTATCCAATTGGCCATTTTCTAAAAATACATTATGCAATAAATTATATACCAAAACAAACGGCAACTATAATGCAATAAAAAGATGTATAAACGACTGTTATAACATGAAAATTATAAAATTTATTTGCAACCATATCGGAGCCTTAAATTACCGCATTTTTAAACCTGTACCAATAAATTATTTGCAGCATTATCGGAACCTCAAATTACCGCGTTTTTAAAGCTGTAAAAATAATTCTACCGATCTATCCAATTGGCCATTTTCTAAAAATATATTATGCAATAAATTATATACCAAAACAAATGGCAACTATAATGCAATAGAAAGATATATAAACGACTGCTATAACATGAAAACTATAAAAGATATTTGCAACCATATCGGAGCCTTAAATTACCGCATTTCTAAACCTGTACCAATAAATATACCGATCTATCCAATTTTTGTAAAAATTCATTATGCCACAAATTATACACCAAAACAAAGTGCAAATGTAATGCTTTAAAATGATGCATAAACGATTGTCCTGGCATGAAAACTGTCAAAGTTATTTGCAACCATAACGGAACCTCAAATCATAGCGTTTTTAAACATAGAACAACAATTCTACCGATCCATCAAATTTACAATTTTTTAGAAGAACACATTTTGCCACAAGTGATATACCAAGTTAAAGTACAATCGTAATACATTAAAATGATGCATAAATGATTGTCATAGCATGAAAACTGTCAAAGTTATTCGCAACCATATCGGAACCTCAAATTACAGCCTTTTTAAACCTGGGAGAACAATTCTACCGATCTATCCAATTGGCCATTTTCTAAAAATACATTATGCAATAAATTATATACCAAAACAAATGGCAATTTTAATGCATAAACGACTGTCCTAGCACGAAAACTGCCAAAGTTAATTGCAACCATATCGGAACCTCAGATAACTGCGTTTATTAAACATAGAACAATAATTCTACCGATCTATCAAATTGACCAATTTGTAAAAACACACATTATGCCACAAATGATATACCATATTAAAGTGCAATCATAATGCTTTAAAATGATGCATAAATGACTGTCATAGCATGAAAACTGTCAATGTTATTTGCAACCATATCGGAACCTCAAATTACCGCGTTTTTAAACATAGAACAATAATTCTACCGATCCATCAAATTGATCAATTTGTAAAAACACACATTATGCAACAAATTATGTACCATATTAAAGTGCAATCATAATGCTTTAAAATGATGCATAAACGATTGTCCTGGCATGAAAACTGTCAAAGTTATTTGCAACCATAACGGAACCTCAGATTACAGCGTTTATTAAACATAGAACAATAATTCTACCGATCTCCCAAATTGACCAATTAGTAAAAACACACATTATGCTACAAACTATATACCATATTAAAGTGCAATCACAATGCTTTAAAATGATGCATAAACGATTGTCCTGGCATGAAAACTGTCAAAGTTATTTGCAACCATAACGGAACCTCAAATCATAGCGTTTTTAAACATAGAACAACAATTCTACCGATCCTTCAAATTTACAATTTTTTAGAAGAACACATTTTGCCACAAATGATATACCAAGTTAAAGTACAATCGTAATGCATTAAAGTGATGCATAAATTATTGTCATAGCATGAAAACTGTCAAAGTTATTAGCAACCATATCGGAACCTCAAATTACCGCCTGGGAAAATAATTCTACCGATCTATCCAATTGGCCATTTTCTAAAAATACATTATGCAATAAATTATATACCAAAACAAATGGCAATTTTAATGCTTTAAAATGGTGCATAAACGACTGTCCTAGCACGAAAACTGCCAAAGTTAATTGCAACCATATCGGAACCTCAGATTACAGCGTTTATTAAACATAGAACAATAATTCTACCGATCTCCCAAATTGACCAATTAGTAAAAACACACATTATGCTACAAATTATATACCATATTAAAGTGCAATCACAATGCTTTAAAATGATGCATAAACGATTGTCCTGGCATGAAAACTGTCAAAGTTATTTGCAACCATAACGGAACCTCAAATCATAGCGTTTTTAAACATAGAACAACAATTCTACCGATCCTTCAAATTTACAATTTTTTAGAAGAACACATTTTGCCACAAATGATATACCAAGTTAAAGTACAATCGTAATGCATTAAAGTGATGCATAAATTATTGTCATAGCATGAAAACTGTCAAAGTTATTAGCAACCATATCGGAACCTAAAATTACCGCCTGGGAAACTAATTCTACCGATCTATCCAATTGGCCATTTTCTAAAAATACATTATGCAATAAATTATATACCAAAACAAATGGCAATTTTATTGCTTTAAAATGGTGCATAAATGACTGTCCTAGCACGAAAACTGCCAAAGTTAATTGCAACCATATCGGAACCTCAAATTACCGCCTTTTTAAACCTGGGAAAATAATTCTACCGATCTATCCAATTGGCCATTTTCTAAAAATACATTATGCAATAAATTATATACCAAAACAAATGCAATTTTGATGCTTTAAAATGGTGCATAAACGACTGTCCTCGCATATCGGAACCTCAGATTACTGCGTTTATTAAACATAGAACAATAATTCTACCGATCTATCAAATTGACCAATTTGTAAAAACACACATTATGCTACAAATGATATACCATATTAAAGTGCAATCATAATGCTTTAAAATGATGCATAAATGACTCTCATAGAATGAAAACTGTCAATGTTATTTGCAACCATATCGGAACCTCAAATTATCGCGTTTTTAAACATAGAACAATAATTCTACCGATCCATCAAATTGACCATTTTTTAGACGAACACATTATGCCACAAATGATATACCAAATTAAAGTGCAATCATAGTGCTTTAAAATGATGCATAAATGACTGTCATAGCATGAAAACTGTCAATGTTATTTGCAACCATATCGGAACCTCAAATTACCGCCTTTTTAAAGCTGTGAAAATAATTCTACCGATCTATCCAATTGGCCATTTTCTAAAAATATATTATGGAATAAATTATATACCAAAGCAAATGGCAACTATAATGCAATAAAAAGATATATAAACGACTGTTACAACATGAAAACTATAAAAGATATTTTCAACCATATCGGAGCCTTAAATTACCGCATTTCTAAACCTGTACCAATAAATATACCGATCTATCCAATTTTTGTAAAAATTCATTATGCCATAAATTATACACCAAAACAAAGTGCAACTGTAATGCTTTAAAATGATGCATACGATTGTCCTGGCAATAAAACTGTCAAAGTTATTTGCAACCATATCGGAACCTCAAATCATAGCGTTTTTAAACATAGAACAACAATTCTACCGATCCATCGAATTTACAATTTTTTAGAAGAACACATTTTGCCACAAATTCTACCGATCTATCCAATTGGCCATTTTCTAAAAATACATTATGCAATAAATTATATTCCAAAACAAATGGCAATTTTGATGCTTTAAAATGGTGCATAAACGACTGTCCTCGCATATCGGAACCTCAGATTACTGCGTTTATTAAACATAGAACAATAATTCTACCGATCTATCAAATTGACCAATTTGTAAAAACACACATTATGCTACAAATGATATACCATATTAAAGTGCAATCATAATGCTTTAAAATGATGCATAAATGACTGTCATAGCATGAAAACTGTCAATGTTATTTGCAACCATATCGGAACCTCAAATTATCGCGTTTTTAAACATAGAACAATAATTCTACCGATCCATCAAATTGACCATTTTTTAGACGAACACATTATGCCACAAATGATATACCAAATTAAAGTGCAATCATAATGCTTTAAAATGATGCATAAATGACTGTCATAGCATGAAAACTGTCAATGTTATTTGCAACCATATCGGAACCTCAAATTACCGCCTTTTTAAAGCTGTGAAAATAATTCTACCGATCTATCCAATTGGCCATTTTCTAAAAATATATTATGGAATAAATTATATACCAAAGCAAATGGCAACTATAATGCAATAAAAAGATATATAAACGACTGTTACAACATGAAAACTATAAAAGATATTTGCAACCATATCGGAGCCTTAAATTACCGCATTTCTAAACCTGTACCAATAAATATACCGATCTATCCAATTTTTGTAAAAATTCATTATGCCATAAATTATACACCAAAACAAAGTGCAACTGTAATGCTTTAAAATGATGAATACGATTGTCCTGGCATGAAAACTGTCAAAGTTGTTTGCAACCATATCGGAACCTCAAATCATAGCGTTTTTCAACAAAGAACAACAATTCTACCGATCCATCGAATTTACAATTTTTTAGAAGAACACATTTTGCCACAAATGATATACCAAGTTAAAGTACAATCGTAATGCATTAAAGTGATGCATAAATTATTGTCATAGCATGAAAACTGTCAAAGTTATTAGCAACCATATCGGAACCTCAAATTACCGCCTGGGAAACTAATTCTACCGATCTATCCAATTGGCCATTTTCTAAAAATACATTATGCAATAAATAATATACCAAAACAAATGGCAATTTTATTGCTTTAAAATGGTGAATAAATCACTGTCCTAGCACGAAAACTGCCAAAGTTAATTGCAACCATATCGGAACCTCAAATTACCGCCTTTTTAAACCTGGGAAAATAATTCTACCGATCTATCCAATTGGCCATTTTCTAAAAATACATAATGCAATAAATTATATACCAAAACAAATGGCAATTTTGATGCTTTAAAATGGTGCATAAACGACTGTCCTCGCATATCGGAACCTCAGATTACTGCGTTTATTAAACAATATTTCTACCGATCTATCAAATTGACCAATTTGTAAAAACACACATTATGCTACAAATGATATACCATATTAAAGTGCAATCATAATGCTTTAAAATGATGCATAAATGACTGTCATAGCATGAAAACTGTCAATGTTATTTGCAACCATATCAGAACCTCAAATTATCGCGTTTTTAAACATAGAACAATAATTCTACCGATCCATCAAATTGACCATTTTTTAGACGAACACAGTATGCCACAAATGATATACCAAATTAAAGTGCAATCATAATGCTTTAAAATGATGCATAAATGACTGTCATAGCATGAAAACTGTCAAAGTTATTCACAACCATATCGGAACCTCAAATTACCGCCTTTTTAAACCTGGGAAAATAATTCTATCGATCTATCCAATTGGCCCATTTTCTAAAAATACATTATGCAATAAATTATATACCAAAACAAATGGCAACTATAATGCAATAAAAAGATGTATAAACGACTGTTATAACATGAAAACTATAAAAGTTATTTGCAACCATATCGGAGCCTTAAATTACCGCATTTTTAAACCTGTACCAATAAATATACCGATCTATCCAATTTTTTAAAAATTCATTATGCCACAAATTATACACCAAAACAAAGTGCAACTGTAATGCTTTAAAATGATGCATAAATGACTGTCATAGCATGAAAACTGTCAAAGTTATTCACAACCATATCGGAACCTCAAATTACCGCGTTTTTAAACCTGGGAAAATAATTCTACCGATCTATCCAATTATGCAATAAATTATATACCAAAACAAATGGCAATTTTAATGCATAAACGACTGTCCTAGCACGAAAACTGCCAAAGTTAATTGCAACCATATCGGAACCTCAGATTACTGCGTTTATTAAACATAGAACAATAATTCTACCGATCTATCAAATTGACCAATTTGTAAAAACACACATTATGCTACAAATGATATACCATATTAAAGTGCAATCATAATGCTTTAAAATGATGCATAAATGACTGTCATAGCGTGAAAACTGTCAATGTTATTTGCAACCATATCGGAACCTCAAATTACCGCGTTTTTAAAGCTGTGAAAATAATTCTACCGATCTATCCAATTGGCCATTTTCTAAAAATATATTATGCAATAAATTATATACCAAAACAAATGGCAACTATAATGCAATAAAAAGATATATAAACGACTGCTATAACATGAAAACTATAAAAGATATTTGCAACCATATCGGAGCCTTAAATTACCGCATTTCTAAACCTGTACCAATAAATATACCGATCTATTCAATTTTTGTAAAAATTCATTATGCCACAAATTATACACCAAAACAAAGTGCAAATGTAATGCTTTAAAATGATGCATAAACGATTGTCCTGGCATGAAAACTGTCAAAGTTATTTGCAACCATAAACATAGAACAACAATTCTACCGATCCATCAAATTTACAATTTTTTAGAAGAACACATTTTGCCACAAGTGATATACCAAGTTAAAGTACAATCGTGATGCATTAAAATGATGCATAAATGATAATGAATGACCTGGGAGAATAATTCTACCGATCTATCCAATTGGCCATTTTCTAAAAATACATTATGCAATAAATTATATACCAAAACAAATGGCAATTTTAATGCTTTAAAATGGTGCATAAATGACTGTCCTAGCACGAAAACTGCAAAAGTTAATTGCAACCATATCGGAAGCTCAAATTACCGCATTTTTAAACATAGAACAATAATTCTACCGATCCATCAAATTTACCATTTTTTAGACGAACACATTATGCTACAAATGATATACCAAATTAAAGTACAATCATAATGCTTTAAAATGATGCATAAATGACTGTCATAGCATGAAAACTGTCAAAGTTATTCACAACCATATCGGAACCTCAAATTACCGCCTTTTTAAACCTGGGAAAATAATTCTACCGATCTATCCAATTGGCCGTTTTCTAAAAATATATTATGCAATAAATTATATACCAAAACAAATGGCAACTATAATGCAATAAAAAGATGTATAAACGACTGTTATAACATGAAAACTATAAAATTTATTTGCAACCATATCGGAGCCTTAAATTACCGCATTTTTAAACCTGTACCAATAAATATACCGATCTATCCAATTTTTGTAAAAATTCATTATGCCACAAATTATACACCAAAACAAAGTGCAACTGTAATGCTTTAAAATGATGCATAAACGATTGTCCTGGCATGAAAACTGTCAAAGTTATTCACAACCATATCGGAACCTCAAATTACCACGTTTTTAAACCTGGGGAAATAATTCTACCGATTTATGTAATTGGCCATTTTCTAAAAATACATTAGGCAATAAATTATATACCAAAACAAATGGCAATTTTAATGCTTTAAAATGGTGCATAAACGACTGTCCTAGCACGAAAACTGCCAAAGTTAATTGCAACCATATCGGAACCTCAGATTACAGCGTTTATTAAACATGGAACAATACCGATCTCCCAAATTGACAAATTAGTAAAAACACACATTATGCCACAAATTATATACCATATTAAAGTGCAATCACAATGCTTTAAAATGATGCATAAATGACTGTCATAGCATGAAAACTGTCAATGTTATTTGCAACCATATCGGAACCTCAAATTACAGCCTTTTTAAAGCTGTGAAAATAATTCTACCGATCTATCCAATTGGCCATTTTCTAAAAATATATTATGGAATAAATTATATACCAAAGCAAATGGCAACTATAATGCAATAAAAAGATATATAAACGACTGTTATAACATGAAAACTATAAAAGATATTTGCAACTATATCGGAGCCTTAAATTACCGCATTTCTAAACCTGTACCAGTAAATATACCGATCTATCCAATTTTTGTAAAAATTCATTATGCCACAAATTATACACCAAAACAAAGTGCAACTGTAATGCTTTAAAATGATGCATAAACGATTGTCCTGGCATGAAAACTGTCAAAGTTATTTGCAACCATATCGGAACCTCAAATCATAGCGTTTTTAAACATAGAACAACAATTCTACCGATCCATCGAATTTACAATTTTTTAGAAGAACACATTTTGCCACAAATGATATACCAAGTTAAAGTACAATCGTAATGCATTAAAGTGATGCATAAATTATTGTCATAGCATCTGTCAAAGTTATTCGCAACCATATCGGAACCTCAAATTACCGCCTTTTTAAACCTGGGAAAATAATTCTACCGATCTATCCAATTGGCCATTTTCTAAAAATACATTATGCAATAAATTATATACCAAAACAAATGGCAATTTGAATGCTTTAAAATGGTGCATAAACGACTGTCCTAGCACGAAAACTGCCAAAGTTAATTGCAACCGTATCGGAAGCTCAAATTACCGCGTTTTACTAACATAGAAAAATAATTCTACCGATCCATCAAATTGACCATTTTGTAGACGAACACATTATGCTACAACTGATATACCAAATTAAAGTACAATCATAATGCTTTAAAATGATGCATAAATGATTGTCATAGCATGAAAACTGTCAAAGTTATTCACAACCATATCGGAATTACCGCCTTTTTAAACCTGGGAAAATAATTCTACCGATCTATCCAATTGGCCATTTTCTAAAAATACATTATGCAATAAATTATATACCAAAACAAATGGCAACTATAATGCAATAAAAAGATGTATAAACGACTGTTATAACATGAAAACTATAAAATTTATTTGCAACCATATCGGAGCCTTAAATTACCGCATTTTTAAACCTGTACCAATAAATATACCGATCTATCCAATTTTTGTAAAAATTCATTATGCCACAAATTATACACCAAACAAAGTGCAACTCTAATGCTTTAAAATGATGCATAAATGACTGTCATAGCATGAAAACTGTCAAAGTTATTCACAACCATATCGGAACCTCAAATTACCGCGTTTTAAACCTGGGAAAATAATTCTACCGATTTATCTAATTGGCCATTTTCTAAAAATACATTATGCAATAAATTATATACCAAAACAAATGGCAATTTTAATGCTTTAAAATGGTGCATAAGCGACTGTCCTAGCACGAAAACTGCCAAAGTTAATTGCAACCATATCGGAACCTCAGATTACAGCGTTTATTAAACATAGAACAATAATTCTACCGATCTATCAAATTGACCAATTTGTAAAAACACACATTATGCTACAAATGATATACCATATTAAAGTGCAATCATAATGCTTTAAAATGGTGCATAAATGACTGTCATAGCATGAAAACTGTCAATGTTATTTGCAACCATATCGGAACCTCAAACTACCGCGTTTTTAAAGCTGTGAAAATAATTCTACCGATCTATCCAATTGGCCATTTTCTAAAAATATATTATGGAATAAATTATATACCAAAGCAAATGGCAATTTTAATGCTTTAAAATGTTGCATAAATGACTGTCCTAGCACGAAAACTGCCAAAGTTAATTGCAACCATATCGGAACCTCAAATTACCGCGTTTTTAAACATAGAACAATAATTCTACCGATCCATCAAATTGACCATTTTTTAGACGAACACATTATGCTACAAATGATATACCAAATTAAAGTGCAATCATAATGCTCTAAAATGATGCATAATTGACTGTCATAGCATGAAAACAGTCAAAGTTATTCACAACCATATCGGAACCTCAAATTACCGCCTTTTTAAACCTGGGAAAATAATTCTACCGATCTATCCAATTGGCCATTTTCTAAAAATACATTATGCAATAAATTATATACCAAAACAAATGGCAATTTTAATGCTTTAAAATGGTGCATTAACGACTGTCCTAGCACGAAAACTGCCAAAGTTAATTGCAACCATATCGGAACCTCAGATTACAGCGTTTATTAAACATAGAACAATAATTCTACCGATCTATCAAATTGACCAATTTGTAATAACACACATTATGCTACAAATGATATACCATATTAAAGTGCAATAATAATGCTTTAAAATGATGCATAAATGATATCGGAACCTCAAATTACCGCCTTTTTAAACCTGGGAAAATAATTCTATCGATCTATCCAATTGGCCATTTTCTAAAAATACATTATGCAATAAATTATATACCAAAACAAATGGCAACTATAATGCAATAAAAAGATGTATAAACGACTGTTATAACATGAAAACTATAAAAGTTATTTGCAACCATATCGGAGCCTTAAATTACCGCATTTTTAAACCTGTACCAATGAATATACCGATCTATCCAATTTTTGTAAAAATTCATTATGCCACAAATTATACACCAAAACAAAGTGCAACTGTAATGCTTTAAAATGATGCATAACTGACTGTCATAGCATGAAAACTGTCAAAGTTATTCACAACCATATCGGAACCTCAAATTACGCCTTTTTAAACCTGGGAAAATAATTCTACCGATCTTTCCAATTGGCCATTTTCTAAAAATACATTATGCAATAAATTATATACCAAAACAAATGGCAATTTTCATGCATAAACGACTGTCCTAGCACGAAAACTGCCAAAGTTAATTGCAACCATATCGGAACCTCAGATTACTGCGTTTATTAAACATAGAACAATAATTCTACCGATCTATCAAATTGACCAATTTGTAAAAACACACATTATGCTACAAATGATATACCATATTAAAGTGCAATCATAATGCTTCAAAATGATGCATAAATGACTGTCATAGCGTGAAAACTGTCAATGTTATTTGCAGCCATATCGGAACCTCAAATTACCGCATTTTTAAAGCTGTGAAAATAATTCTACCGATCTATCCAATTGGCCATTTTCTAAAAATATATTATGCAATAAATTATATACCAAAACAAATGGCAACTATAATGCAATAAAAAGGTATATAAACGACTGCTATAACATGAAAACTATAAAAGATATTTTCATCCATATCGGAGCCTTAAATTACCGCATTTCTAAACCTGTACCAATAAATATACCGATCTATCCAATTTTTGTAAAAATTCATTATGCCACAAATTATACACCAAAACAAAGTGCAAATGTAATGCTTTAAAATGATGCATAAACGATTGTCCTGGCATGAAAACTGCCACAGTTAATTGCAACTATATCGGAAGCTCAAATTACCGCGTTTTTATACATAGAACAATAATTCTACCGATCCATCAAATTTACCATTTTTTAGACGAACACATTATGCCACAAATGTTATACCAAATTAAAGTGTAATCATAATGCTTTAAAATGATGTATAAATGACTGTCATAGCATGAAAACTGTCAAAGTTATTCACAACCATATCGGAACCTCAAATTACCGCCTTTTTAAACCTGGGAAAATAATTCTACCGATCTATCCAATTGGCCATTTTCTAAAAATATATTATGGAATAAATTATATACCAAAGCAAATGGCAACTATAATGCAATAAAAAGATATGTAAACGACTGTTATAACATGAAAACTATAAAAGATATTTGCAACCATATCGGAGCCTTAAATTACCGCATTTCTAAACCTGTACCAATAAATATACCGATCTATCCAATTTTTGTTAAAATTCATTATCCCACAAATTATACACAAAACAAAGTGCAACTGTAATGCTTTAAAATGATGCATAAACGATTGTCCTGGCATGAAAACTGTCAAAGTTATTTGCAACCATATCGGAACCTCAAATCATAGCGTTTTTACACATAGAACAACAATTCTACCGATCCATCGAATTTACAATTTTTTAGAAGAACACTTTTTGCCACAAATGATATACCAAGTTAAAGTACAATCGTAATGCATTAAAGTGATGCATAAATTATTGTCATAGCATGAAAACAGTCAAAGTTATTCGCAACCATATCGGAACCTCAAATTACCGCCTTTTTAAACCTGGGAAAATAATTCTACCGATCTATCCAATTGGCCATTTTCTAAAAATACCTTATGCAATAAATTATATACCAAAACAAATGACAATTTTAATGCTTTAAAATGGTGCATAAACGACTGTCCTAGCACGAAAACTGCCAAAGTTAATTGCAACCATATCGGAACCTCAGATTACAGCGTTTATTAAACATAGAACATTAATTCTACCGATCTATCAAATTGACCAATTTGTAAAAACACACATTATGCAACAAATTATGTACCATATTAAAGTGCAATCATAATGCTTTAAAATGGTGCATAAATGACTGTCATAGCATGAAAACTGTCAATGTTATTTGCAACCATATCGGAACCTCAAACTACCGCGTTTTTAAAGCTGTGAAAATAATTCTACCGATCTATCCAATTGGCCATTTTCTAAAAATATATTATGGAATAAATTATATACCAAAGCAAATGGCAACTATAGTGCAATAAAAAGATATATAAACGACTGTTATAACATGAAAACTATAAAAGTTATTTGCAACCATATCGGAACCTTAAATTACCGCATTTTTGAACCTGTACCAATAAATATACCGATCTATCCAATTTTTGTAAAAATTCATTATGCCACAAATTATACACCAAAATAAAGTGCAACTCTTATGCTTTAAAATGATGCCTAAACTATTGCCCTAGCATGAAAACTGTCAAAGTTATTTGCAACCATATCGGAACCTCAAATTACCGCGTTTTTAAACATAGAACAATAATTCTACCGATCCATCAAATTGACCATTTTGTAGACGAACACATTATGCTACAAATGATATACCAAATTAAAGTGCAATCATAATGCACTAAAATGATGCATAATTGATAATGCTTTAAAATGACTGTCATAGCATGAAAACTGTCAATGTTATTTGCAACCATATCGGAACCTCAAATTATCGCGTTTTTAAACATAGAACAATAATTCTACCGATCCATCAAATTGACCATTTTTTAGACGAACACATTATGCCACAAATGATATACCATATTAAAGTGCAATCATAATGCTTTAAAATGATGCATAAATGACTGTCATAGCATGCAAACTGTCAAAGTTATTCACAACCATATCGGAACCTCAAATTACCGCCTTTTTAAACCTGGGAAAATAATTCTATCGATCTATCCAATTGGCCATTTTCTAAAAATACATTATGCAATAAATTATATACCAAAACAAATGGCAACTATAATGCAATAAAAAGATGTATAAACGACTGTTATAACATGAAAACTATAAAAGTTATTTGCAACCATATCGGAGATTTAAATTACCGCATTTTTAAACCTGTACCAATAAATATACCGATCTATCAAATTTTTGTAAAAATTCATTATGCCACAAATTATACACCAAAACAAAGTGCAACTGTAATGCTTTAAAATGATGCATAAATGACTGTCATAGCATGAAAACTGTCAAAGTTATTCACAACCATATCGGAACCTCAAATTACCGCGTTTTTAAACCTGGGAAAATAATTCTACCGATCTATCCAATTGGCCATTTTCTAAAAATACATTATGCAATAAATTATATACCAAAACAAATGGCAATTTTAATGCTTTAAAATGGTGCATAAGTGACTGTCCTAGCACGAAAACTGCCAAAGTTAATTGCAACCATATCGGAAGCTCAAATTACCGCGTTTTTAAACATAGAACAATAATTCTACCGATCCATCAAATTGACCATTTTTTAGACGAACACATTATGCTACAAATGATATACCAAATTAAAGTACAATCATAATGCTTTAAAATGATGCTCAAATGTCTGTCATAGCATGAAAACTGTCAAAGTTATTCACAACCATATCGGAACCTCAAATTACCGCCTTTTTAAACCTGGGAAAATAATTCTACGGATCTATCCAATTGGCCATTTTCTAAAAATACATTATGCAATAAAACATAGAACAATAATTCTACCGATCTCCCAAATTGACCAATTAGTAAAAACACACATTATGCTACAAATTATATACCATATTAATGTTATTTGCAACCATATCGGAACCTCAAATTACCGCGTTTTTAAAGCTGTGAAAATAATTCTACCGATCTATCCAATTGGCCATTTTCTAAAAATATAATATGCAATAAATTATATACCAAAACAAATGTCAACTATAATGCAATAAAAAGATATATAAACGACTGCTATAACATAAAAACTATAAAAGATATTTGCAACCATATCGGAGCCTTAAATTACCTTATTTCTAAACCTGTACCAATAAATATACCGATCTATCCAATTTTTGTAAAAATTCATTATGCCACAAATTATACACCAAAACAAAGTGCAAATGTAATGCTTTAAAATGATGCATAAACGATTGTCCTGGCATGAAAACTGTCAAAGTTATTTGCAACCATAACGGAACCTCAAATCATAGCGTTTTTAAACATAGAACAACAATTCTACCGATCCATCAAATTTACAATTTTTTAGAAGAACACATTTTGCCACAAGTGATATACCAAGTTAAAGTACAATCGTAATGCATTAAAATGATGCATAAATGATTGTCATAGCATGAAAACTGTCAAAGTTATTCACAACCATATCGAAACCTCAAATTACAGCCTTTTTAAACCTGGGAGAATAATTCTACCGATCTATCCAATTGGCCATTTTCTAAAAATACATTATGCAATGAATTATATACCAAAACAAATGGCAATTTTAATGCTTTAAAATGATGCATAAATGACTGTCATAGCATGAAAACTGTCAATGTTATTTGCAACCATATCGGAACCTCAAATTACCGCGTTTTTAAACATAGAACAATAATTCTACCGATCCATCAAATTTACCATTTTTTAGACGAACACATTATGCCACAAATGATATACCAAATTAAAGTGCAATCATAATGCTTTAAAATGATGTATAAATGACTGTCATAGCATGAAAACTGTCAAAGTTATTCACAACCATATCGGAACCTCAAATTACCGCCTTTTTAAACCTGGGAAAATAATTCTATCGATCTATCCAATTGGCCATTTTCTAAAAATACTTTATGCAATTAATTATATACCAAAACAAATGGCAACTATAATGCAATAAAAAGATGTATAAACGACTGTTATAACATGAAAACTATAAAATTTATTTGCAACCATATCGGAGCCTTAAGTTACCGCATTTTTAAACCTGTACCAATAAATATACCGATCTATCCAATTTTTGTAAAAATTCATTATGCCACAAATTATACACCAAAACAAAGTGCAACTGTAATGCTTTAAAATGATGCATAAATGACTGTCATAGCATGAAAACTGTCAAAGTTATTCACAACCATATCGGAACCTCAAATTACCGCGTTTTTAAACCTGGGAAAATAATTCTACCGATCTATCCAATTGGCCATTTTCTAAAAATACATTATGCAATAAATTATATACCAAAACAAATGGCAATTTTAATGCTTTAAAATGGTGCATAAACGACTGTCCTAGCACGAAAACTGCCAAAGT
The DNA here is from genome assembly GCF_015586225.1 of Lucilia sericata. Taxonomy (NCBI): domain Eukaryota; kingdom Metazoa; phylum Arthropoda; class Insecta; order Diptera; family Calliphoridae; genus Lucilia; species Lucilia sericata. The sequence goes on from NW_023994639.1 coordinate 205,979, forward strand.
TAATTGCAACCATATCGGAAACTCAGATTACAGCGTTTATTAAACATAGAACAATAATTCTACCGATCTCCCAAATTGACCAATTAGTAAAAACACACATTATACTACAAATTATATACCATATTAAAGTGCAATCACAATGCTTTAAAATGATGCATAAATGACTGTCATAGCATGAAAACTGTCAAAGTTATTCACAACCATATCGGAACCTCAAATTACAGCCTTTTTAAACCTGGGAAAATAATTCTACCGATCTATCCAATTGGCCATTTTCTAAAAATATATTATGCAATAAATTATATACCAAAACAAATGGCAACTATAATGCAATAAAAAGATATATAAACGACTGCTATAACATGAAAACTATAAAAGATATTTGCAACCATATCGGAGCCTTAAATTACCTCATTTCTAAACCTGTACCAATAAATATACCGATCTATCCAATTTTTGTAAAAATTCATTATGCCACAAATTATACACCAAAACAAAGTGCAAATGTAATGCTTTAAAATGATGCATAAACGATTGTCCTGGCATGAAAACTGTCAAAGTTATTTGCAACCATAACGGAACCTCAAATCATAGCGTTTTTAAACATAGAACAACAATTCTACCGATCCATCAAATTTACAATTTTTTAGAAGAACACATTTTGCCACAAGTGATATACCAAGTTAAAGTACAATCGTAATGCATTAAAATGATGCATAAATGATTGTCATAGCATTAAAACTGTCAAAGTTATTCGCAACCATATCGGAACCTCAAATTACAGCCTTTTTAAACCTGGGAGAATAATTCTACCGATCTATCCAATTGGCCATTTTCTAAAAATACATTATGCAATAAATTATATACCAAAACAAATGGCAATTTTAATGCTTTAAAATGGTGCATAAATGACTGTCCTAGCACGAAAACTGCCAAAGTTATTTGCAACCATATCGGAACCTCAAATTACCGCGTTTTTAAACATAGAACAATAATTCTACCGATCCATCAAATTGACCATTTTTTAGACGAACACATTATGCTACAAATGATATTCCAAATTAAAGTACAATCATAATGCTTTAAAATTATGCATAAATGACTGTAATAGCATGAAAACTGTCAAAGTTATTCACAACCATATCGGAACCTCAAATTACCGCGTTTTTAAACCTGGGAAAATAATTCTACCGATCTATCCAATTGGCCATTTTCTAAAAATACATTATGCAATAAATTATATACCAAAACAAATGGCAATTTTAATGCTTTAAAATGGTGCATAAGCGATTGTCCTAGCACGAAAACTGCCAAAGTTAATTGCAACCATATCGGAACCTCAGATTACAGCGTTTATTAAACATAGAACAATAATTCTACCGATCTCCCAAATTGACCAATTAGTAAAAACACACATTATGCTACAAATGATATACCATATTAAAGTGCAATCACAATGCTTTAAAATGATGCATAAATGACTGTCATAGCATGAAAACTGTCAATGTTATTTGCAACCATATCGGAACCTCAGATTACAGCGTTTATTAAACATAGAACAATAATTCTACCGATCTATCAAATTGACCAATTTGTAAAAACACACATTATGCAACAAATTATGTACCATATTAAAGTGCAATCATAATGCTTTAAAATGGTGCATAAATGACTGTCATAGCATGAAAACTGTCAATGTTATTTGCAACCATATCGGAACCTCAAACTACCACGTTTTTAAAGCTGTGAAAATAATTCTACCGATCTATCCAATTGGCCATTTTCTAAAAATATATTATGGAATAAATTATATACCAAAGCAAATGGCAACTATAGTGCAATAAAAAGATATATAAACGACTGTTATAACATGAAAACTATAAAAGTTATTTGCAACCATATCAGAGCCTTAAATTACCGCATTTTTGAAACTGTACCAATAAATATACCGATCTATCCAATTTTTGTAAAAATTCATTATGCCACAAATTATACACCAAAATAAAGTGCAACTCTTATGCTTTAAAATGATGCCTAAACTATTGCCCTAGCATGAAAACTGTCAATGTTATTTGCAACCATATCGGAACCTCAAATTATAGCGTTTTAAACATAGAACAATAATTCTACCGATCCATCATATTGACCATTTTTTAGACGAACACATTATGCCACAAATGATATACCAAATTAAAGTGCAATCATAATGCTTTAAAACGATGCATAAATGACTGTCATAGCATGAAAACTGTCAAAGTTATTCACAACCATATCGGAACCTCAAATTACCGCCTTTTTAAACCTGTGAAAATAATTCTATCGATCTATCCAATTGGCCATTTTCTAAAAATACATTATGCAATAAATTATATACCAAAACAAATGGCAACTATAATGCAATAAAAAGATGTATAAACGACTGTTATAACATGAAAACTATAAAAGTTATTTGCAACTATATCGGAGCCTTAAATTACCGCATTTTTAAACCTGTACCGATCTATCTAATTTTTGTAAAAATTCATTATGCCACAAATTATACACCAAAACAAAGTGCAACTGTAATGCTTTAAAATGATGCATAAATGACTGTCATAGCATGAAAACTGTCAAAGTTATTCACAACCATATCGGAACCTCAAATTACGCCTTTTTAAACCAGGGAAAATAATTCTACCGATCTTTCCTATTGGCTATTTTCTAAAAATACATTAGGCAATAAATTATATACCAAAACAAATGGCAATTTTCATGCATAAACGACTGTCCTAGCACGAAAACTGCCAAAGTTAATTGCAACCATATCGGAACCTCAGATTACTGCGTTTATTAAACATAGAACAATAATTCTACCGATCTATCAAATTGACCAATTTTTAAAAACACACATTATGCTACAAATGATATACCATATTAAAGTGCAATCATAATGCTTTAAAATGATGCATAAATGACTGCCATAGCGTGAAAACTGTCAATGTTATTTGCAGCCATATCGGAACCTCAAATTACCGCGTTTTTAAAGCTGTGAAAATAATTCTACCGATCTATCCAATTGGCCATTTTCTAAAAATATATTATGCAATAAATTATATACCAAAACAAATGGCAACTATAATGCAATAAAAAGATATATAAACGACTGCTATAACATGAAAACTATAAAAGATATTTGCAACCATATCGGAGCCTTAAATTACCGCATTTCTAAACCTGTACCAATAAATATACCGATCTATCCAATTTTTGGAAAAATTCATTATGCCACAAATTATACACCAAAACAAAGTGCAAATATAATGCTTTAAAATGATGCATAAACGATTGTCCTGGAATGAAAACTGTCAAAGTTATTTGCAACCATAACGGAACCTCAAATCATAGCGTTTTTAAACATAGAACAACAATTCTACCGATCCATCAAATTTACAATTTTTTAGAAGAACACATTTTGCCACAAGTGATATACCAAGTTAAAGTACAATCGTAATGCATTAAAATGATGCATAAATGATTGTGACATGAATAAAAACTGTCAAAGTTATTCGCAACCATATCGGAACCTCAAACTACAGCCTTTTTAAACCTGGGAGAATAATTCTACCGATCTATCCAATTGGCCATTTTCTAAAAATACATTATGCAATAAATTATATACCAAAACAAATGGCAATTTTAATGCTTTAAAATGGTGCATAAATGACTGTCCTAGCACGAAAACTGCCAAAGTTATTTGCAACCATATCGGAACCTCAAATTACCGCGTTTTTAAACATAGAACAATAATTCTACCGATCCATCAAATTGACCATTTTTTAGACGAACACATTATGCTACAAATGATATACCAAATTAAAGTACAATCATAATGCTTTATAATGATGCATAAATGACTGTCATAGCATGAAAACTGTCAAAGTTATTCACAACCATATCGGAACCTCAAATTACCGCCTTTTTAAACCTGGGAAAATAATTCTACCGATCTATCCAATTGGCCATTTTCTAAAAATACATTATGCAATAAATTATATACCAAAACAAATGGCAATTTTAATGCATAAACGACTGTCCTAGCACGAAAACTGCCAAAGTTAATTGCAACCATATCGGAACCTCAGATTACTGCGTTTATTAAACATAGAACAATAATTCTACCGATCTATCAAATTGACCAATTAGTAAAAACACACATTATGCTACAAATTATATACCATATTAAAGTGCAATCATAATGCTTTAAAATGATGCATAAATGACTGTCATAGCGTGAAAACTGTCAATGTTATTTGCAGCCATATCGGAACCTCAAATTACCGCGTTTTTAAAGCTGTGAAAATAATTCTACCGATCTATCCAATTGGCCATTTTCGAAAAATATATTATGCAATAAATTATATACCAAAACAAATGGCAACTATAATGCAATAAAAAGATATATAAACGACTGCTATAACATAAAAACTATAAAAGATATTTGCAACCATATCGGAGCCTTAAATTACCGCATTTCTAAACCTGTACCAATAAATATACCGATCTATCCAATTTTTGTAAAAATTCATTATGCCACAAATTATACACCAAAACAAAGTGCAAATGTAATGCTTTAAAATGATGCATAAACGATTGTCCTGGCATGAAAACTGTCAAAGTTATTTGCAAACATAACGGAACCTCAAATCATAGCGTTTTTAAACATAGAACAACAATTCTACCGATCCATCAAATTTACAATTTTTTAGAAGAACACATTTTGCCACAAGTGATATACCAAGTTAAAGTACAATAGTAATGCATTAAAATGATGCATAAATGATTGTCATAGTGTGAAAACTATCAAAGTTATTCGCAACCACATCGGAACCTCAAATTACAGCCTTTTTAAACCTGGGAGAATAATTCTACCGATCTATCCAATTGGCCATTTTCTAAAAATACATTATGCAATAAATTATATACCAAAACAAATGGCAATTTTAATGCTTTAAAATGGTGCATAAATGACGAAAACTGCCAAAGTTATTTGCAACCATATCGGAACCTCAAATTACCGCGTTTTTAAACATAGAACAATAATTCTACCGATCCATCAAATTGACCATTTTTTAGACGAACACATTATGCTACAAATGATATACCAAATTAAAGTACAATCATAATGCTTTATAATGATGCATAAATGACTGTCATAGCATGAAAACTGTCAAAGTTATTCACAACCATATCGGAACCTCAAATTACCGCCTTTTTAAACCTGGGAAAATAATTCTACCGATCTATCCAATTGGCCATTTTCTAAAAATACATTATGCAATAAATTATATACCAAAACAAATGGCAATTTTAATGCATAAACGACTGTCCTAGCACGAAAACTGCCAAAGTTAATTGCAACCATATCGGAACCTCAGATTACTGCGTTTATTAAACATAGAACAATAATTCTACCGATCTATCAAATTGACCAATTAGTAAAAACACACATTATGCTACAAATTATATACCATATTAAAGTGCAATCATAATGCTTTAAAATGATGCATAAATGACTGTCATAGCGTGAAAACTGTCAATGTTATTTGCAGCCATATCGGAACCTCAAATTACCGCGTTTTTAAAGCTGTGAAAATAATTCTACCGATCTATCCAATTGGCCATTTTCGAAAAATATATTATGCAATAAATTATATACCAAAACAAATGGCAACTATAATGCAATAAAAAGATATATAAACGACTGCTATAACATAAAAACTATAAAAGATATTTGCAACCATATCGGAGCCTTAAATTACCGCATTTCTAAACCTGTACCAATAAATATACCGATCTATCCAATTTTTGTAAAAATTCATTATGCCACAAATTATACACCAAAACAAAGTGCAAATGTAATGCTTTAAAATGATGCATAAACGATTGTCCTGGCATGAAAACTGTCAAAGTTATTTGCAACCATAACGGAACCTCAAATCATAGCGTTTTTAAACATAGAACAACAATTCTACCGATCCATCAAATTTACAATTTTTTAGAAGAACACATTTTGCCACAAGTGATATACCAAGTTAAAGTACAATAGTAATGCATTAAAATGATGCATAAATGATTGTCATAGTGTGAAAACTATCAAAGTTATTCGCAACCACATCGGAACCTCAAATTACAGCCTTTTTAAACCTGGGAGAATAATTCTACCGATCTATCCAATTGGCCATTTTCTAAAAATACATTATGCAATAAATTATATACCAAAACAAATGGCAATTTTAATGCTTTAAAATGGTGCATAAATGACAGTCCTAGCACGAAAACTGCCAAAGTTAATTGCAACCATATCGGAACATCAGATTACAGCGTTTATTAAACATAGAACAATAATTCTACCGATCTATCAAATTGACCAATTTGTAAAAACACACATTATGCAACAAATTATGTACCATATTAAAGTGCAATCATAATGCTTTAAAATGGTGCATAAATGACTGTCATAGCATGAAAACTGTCAATGTTATTTGCAACCATATCGGAACCTCAAACTACCGCGTTTTTAAAGCTGTGAAAATAATTCTACCGATCTATCCAATTGGCCATTTTCTAAAAATATATTATGGAATAAATTATATACCAAAGCAAATGGTAACTATAGTGCAATAAAAAGATATATAAACGACTGTTATAACATGAAAACTATAAAAGTTATTTGCAACCTATCGGAGCCTTAAATTACCGCATTTTGAACCTGTACCCATTAATATACCGATCTATCCAATTTTTGTAAAAATTCATTATGCCACAAATTATACACCAAAATAAAGTGCAACTCTTATGCTTTAAAATGATGCCTAAACTATTGCCCTAGCATGAAAACTGTCAAAGTTATTTGCAACCATATCGGAACCTCAAATTACCGCGTTTTTAAACATAGAACAATAATTCTACCGATCCATCAAATTGACCATTTTTTAGACGAACACATTATGCTACAAATGATATACCATATTAAAGTGCAATCATAATGCTTTAAAATGATGCATAAATGACTGTCATAGCATGAAAACTGTCAATGTTATTTGCAACCATATCGGAACCTCAAATTATCGCGTTTTTAAACATAGAACAATAATTCTACCGATCCATCAAATTGACCATTTTTTAGACGAACACATTATGCCACAAATGATATACCAAATTAAAGTGCAATCATAATGCTTTAAAATTATGCATAAATGACTGTCACAGCATGAAAACTGTCAAAGTTATTCACAACCATATCGGAACTTTAAATTACCGCCTTTTTAAACCTGGGAAAATAATTCTATCGATCTATCCAATTGGCCATTTTCTAAAAAAAATGCTATGACCTCAAATCATAGCGTTTTTAAACATAGAACAACAATTCTACCGATCCATCAAATTTACAATTTTTTAGAAGAACACATTTTGCCACAAGTGATATACCAAGTTAAAGTACAATCGTAATGCATTAAAATGATGCATAAATGATTGTCATAGCATGAAAACTGTCAAAGTTATTCGCAACCATATCGGAACCTCAAATTACAGCCTTTTTAAACCTGGGAGAATAATTCTACCGATCTATCCAATTGGCCATTTTCTAAAAATACATTATGCAATAAATTATATACCAAAACAAATGGCAATTTTAATGCTTTAAAATGGTGCACAAATGACTGTCCTAGCACGAAAACTGCCACAGTTAATTGCAACCATATCGGAAGCTCAAATTACCGTGTTTTTATACATAGAACAATAATTCTACCGATCCATCAAATTGACCATTTTTTAGACGAACACATTATGCTACAAATGATATACCAAATTAAAGTACAATCATAATGCTTTAAAATGATGCATAAATGACTGTCATAGCATGAAAACTGTCAAAGTTATTCACAACCATATCGGAACCTCAAATTACCGCCTTTTTAAACCTGGGAAAATAATTATACCGATCTATCCAATTGGCCATTTTCTAAAAATACATTATGCAATAAATTATATACCAAAACAAATGGCAATTTTAATGCATAAATGACTGTCCTAGCACGAAAACTGCCAAAGTTAATTGCAACCATATCGGAACCTCAGATTACTGCGTTTATTAAACATAGAACAATAATTCTACCGATCTATCAAATTGACCAATTTGTAAAAACACACATTATGCTACAAATGATATACCATATTAAGTGCAATCATAATGCTTTAAAATGATGCATAAATGACTGTCATAGCATGAAAACTGTCAATGTTATTTGCAACCATATCGGAACCTCAAACTACCGCGTTTTTAAAGCTGTGAAAATAATTCTACCGATCTATCCAATTGGCCATTTTCTAAAAATATATTATGGAATAAATTATATACCAAAGCAAATGGCAACTATAGTGCAATAAAAAGATATATAAACGACTGTTATAACATGAAAACTATAAAAGTTATTTGCAACCATATCGGAGCCTTAAATTACCGCATTTTTGAACCTATACCAATTAATATACCGATCTATCCAATTTTTGTAAAAACTCATTATGCCACAAATTATACACCAAATAAAGTGCAACTCTTATGCTTTTAAAATGATGCCTAAACTATTGCCCTAGCATGAAAACTGTCAAAGTTATTTGCAACCATAACGGAACCTCAAATTACCGCGTTTTTTTAAACATAGAACAATAATTCTACCGATCCATCAAATTGACCATTTTTTAGACGAACACATTATGCTACAAATGATATACCATATTAAAGTGCAATCATAATGCTTTAAAATGATGCATAAATGACTGTCATAGCATGAAAACTGTCAATGTTATTTGCAACCATATCGGAACCTCAAATTATCGCGTTTTTAAACATAGAACAATAATTCTACCGATCCATCAAATTGACCATTTTTTAGACGAACACATTATGCCACAAATGATATACCAAATTAAAGTGCAATCATAATGCTTTAAAATTATGCATAAATGACTGTGATAGCATGAAAACTGTCAAAGTTATTCACAACCATATCGGAACCTCAAATTACCGCCTTTTTAAACCTGGGAAAATAATTCTATCGATCTATTGGCCATTTTCTAAAAATACAGTATGCAATAAATTATATACCAAAACAAATGGTAACTATAATGCAATAAAAAGATGTATAAACGACTGTTATAACATGAAAACTATAAAAGTTATTTGCAACCATATCGGAGCCTTAAATTACCGCATTTTTTAAACCTGTACCAATAAATATACCGATCTATCCAATTTTTGTAAAAATTCATTATGCCACAAATTATACACCAAAACAAAGTGCAACTGTAATGCTTTAAAATGATGCATAAATGACTGTCATAGCATGAAAACTGTCAAAGTTATTCACAACCATATCGGAACCTCAAATTACCGCGTTTTTAAACCTGGGAAAATAATTCTACCGATCTATCCAATTGGCCATTTTCTAAAAATACATTATGCAATAAATTATATACCAAAACAAATGGCAATTTTAATGCATAAACTGCCAAAGTTAATTGCAACCATATCGGAATTCATTATGCCACAAATTATACACCAAACAAAGTGCAAATGTAGTGCTTTTAAAATGATGCATAAACGATTGTCCGCCTTTTTAACCTGGGAAAATTATTCTACCGATCTATCCAATTGGCTATTTTCTAAAAATACATTATGCAATAAATTATATACCAAAACAAATGGCAATTTTAATGCATAAACGACTGTCCTAGCACGAAAACTGCCAAAGTTAATTGCAACCATATCGGAACCTCAGATTACTGCGTTTATTAAACATAGAACAATAATTCTACCGATCTATCAAATTGACCAATTTGTAAAAACACACATTATGCTACAAATGATATACCATATTAAAGTGCAATCATAATGCTTTAAAATGATGCATAAATGACTGTCATAGCATGAAAACTGTCAATGTTATTTGCAACCATATCGGAACCTCAAATTACCGCGTTTTAAACCTGGGAAAATAATTCTACCGATCTATCCAATTGGCCATTTTCTAAAAATACATTATGCAATAAATTATATACCAAAACAAATGGCAATTTTAATGCTTTAAAATGGTGCATAAATGTCCTAGCACGAAAACTGCCAAAGTTAATTGCATCCATATCGGAACCTCAGATTACTGCGTTTATTAAACATAGAACAATAATTCTACCGATCTATCAAATTGACCAATTTGTAAAAACACACATTATGCTACAAATGATATACCACATTAAAGTGCAATCATAATGCTTTAAAATGATGCATAAATGATTGTCATAGCATGAAAACTGTCAAAGTTATTCGCATCCATATCGGAACCTCAAATTACAGCCTTTTTAAACCTGGGAGAATAATTCTACCGACCTATCCAATTGGCCATTTTCTAAAAATACATTATGCAATAAATTTTACACCAAAACAAATGGCAATTTTAATGCATAAACGACTGTCCTAGCACGAAAACTGCCAAAGTTAATTGCAACCATATCGGAACCTCAGATTACTGCGTTTATTAAACATAGAACAATAATTCTACCGATCTATCAAATTGACCAATTTGTAAAACACACATTATGCTACAAATGATATACCATATTAAAGTGCAATCATAATGCTTTAAAATGATGCATAAATGACTGTCATAGCATGAAAACTGTCAATGTTATTTGCAACCATATCGGAACCTCAAATTACCGCCTTTTGAAACCTGGGAAAATAATTCTACCGATCTATCCAATTGGCCATTTTCTAAAAATACATTATGCAATAAATTATATACCAAAACAAATGGCAATTTTAATGCATAAACGACTGTCCTAGCGCGAAAACTGCCAAAGTTAATTGCAACCATATCGGAACCTCAGATTACTGCGTTTATTAAACATAGAACAATAATTCTACCGATCTATCAAATTGACCAATTTGTAAAAACACACATTATGCTACAAATGATATACCACATTAAAGTGCAATCATAATGCTTTAAAATGGTGCATAAATGACTGTCGTAGCACGAAAACTGCCAAAGTTAATTGCAACCAATCGGAAGCTCAAATTACCGCGTTTTTAAACATAGAACAATAATTCTACCGATCCATCAAATTGACCATTTTTTAGACGAACACATTATGCTACAAATGATATACCGAATTAAAGTACAATCATAATGCTTTAAAATGATGCATAAATGACTGTCATAGCATGAAAACTGTCAAAGTTATTCACAACCATATCGGAACCTCAAATTACCGCCTTTTGAAACCTGGGAAAATAATTCTACCGATCTATCCAATTGGCCATTTTCTAAAAATACATTATGCAATAAATTATATACCAAAACAAATGGCAATTTTAATGCATAAACGACTGTCCTAGCGCGAAAACTGCCAAAGTTAATTGCAACCATATCGGAACCTCAGATTACTGCGTTTATTAAACATAGAACAATAATTCTACCGATCTATCAAATTGACCAATTTGTAAAAACACACATTATGCTACAAATGGTATACCATATTAAAGTGCAATCATAATGCTTTAAAATGATGCATAAATGACTGTCATAGCATGAAAACTGTCAATGTTATTTGCAACCATATCGGAACCTCAAATTATCGCGTTTTTAAACATAGAACAATAATTCTACCGATCCATCAAATTGACCATTTTTTAGACGAACACATTATGCCACAAATGATATACCAAATTAAAGTGCAATCATAATGCTTTAAAATGATGCATAAATGACTGTCATAGCATGAAAACTGTCAAAGTTATTCACAACCATATCGGAACCTCAAATTACCGCCTTTTTAAACCTGGGAAAATAATTCTACCGATCTATCCAATTGGCCATTTTCTAAAAATATATTATGCAATAAATTATATACCAAAGCAAATGGCAACTATAATGCAATAAAAAGATATATAAACGACTGCTATAACATGAAAACTATAAAAGATATTTGCAACCATATCGGAGCCTTAAATTACCGCATTTCTAAACCTGTACCAATAAATATACCGATCTATCCAATTTTTGTAAAAATTCATTATGCCACAAATTATACACCAAAACAAAGTGCAAATGTAATGCTTTAAAATGATGCATAAACGATTGTCCTGGCATGAAAACTGTCAAAGTTATTTGCAACCATAACGGACCCTCAAATAATAGCGTTTTTAAACATAAACAACAATTCTACCGATCCATCAAATTTAAAATTTTTTAGAAGCACACATTTTGCCACAATTGATATACCAAGTTAAAGTACAATCGTAATGCATTAAAATGATGCATAAATGACTGTCATAGCATGAAAACTGTCAAAGTTATTCACAACCACATCGGAACCTCAAATTACAGCCTTTTTAAACCTGGGAGAATAATTCTACCGATCTATCCAATTGGCCATTTTCTAAAAATACATTATGCAATAAATTATATACCAAAACAAATGGCAATTTTAATGCTTTAAAATGGTGCATAAACGACTGTCCTATCACGAAAACTGCCAAAGTTAATTGCAACCATATCGGAACCTCAGATTACTGCGTTTATTAACATAGAACAATATTCTACCGATCTCCCAATTGACCAATTTGTAAAACACACATTATGCTACAAATAATATAGCCATATTAAAGTGCAATCATAATGCTTTAAAATGATTGTATAAATGACTGTCATAGCATGAAAAACTGTCAATGATATTTGCAACCATATCGAAACCTCAAATTACCGCGTTTTTAAACATAGAACAATAATTCTACCGATCCATCAATTTACCATTTTTAGACGGACACATTATGCCACAAATGATATACCAAATCAAAGTGCAATCATAATGCTTTAAAATGATGTATAAATGACTGTCATAGCATGAAAACTGTCAAAGTTATTCACAACCATATCGGAACCTCAAATTACCGCCTTTTTAAACCTGGGAAAATAATTCTATCGATCTATCCAATTGGCCATTTTCTAAAAATACATTATGCAATAAATTATATACCAAAACAAATGGCAACTGTAATGCAATAAAAAGATGTATAAACGACTGTTATAACATGAAAACTATAAAATTTATTTGAAACCATATCGGAGCCTTAAATTACCGCATTTTTAAACCTGTACCAATAAATATACCGATCTATCCAATTTTTGTAAAAATTCATTATGCCACAAATTATACACCAAAACAAAGTGCAACTGTAATGCTTTAAAATGATGCATAAATGACTGTCATAGCATGAAAACTGTCAAAGTTATTCACAACCATATCGGAACCTCAAATTACCGCGTTTTTAAACCTGGGAAAATAATTCTACCGATTTATCTAATTGGCCATTTTCTAAAAATACATTATGCAATAAATTATATACCAAAACAAATGGCAATTTTAATGCTTTAAAATGGTGCATAAACGACTGTCATAGCACGAAAACTGCCAAAGTTAATTGCAACCATATCGGAACCTCAGATTACAGCGTTTATTAAACATAGAACAATAATTCTACCGATCTCCCAAATTGACCAATTTGTAGAAACACACATTATGCTACAAATGATATACCATATTAAAGTGCAATCACAATGCTTTAAAATGATGCATAAATGACTATCATAGCATGAAAACTGTCAATGTTATTTGCAACCATATCGGAACCTCAAATTACCGCCTTTTTAAAGCTGTGAAAATAATTCTACCGATCTATCCAATTGGCCATTTTCTAAAAATATATTATGGAATAAATTATATACCAAAGCAAATGGCAACTATAATGCAATAAAAAGATATATAAACGACTGTTATAACATGAAAACTATAAAAGTTATTTGCAACCATGTCGGAGCCTTAAATTACCGCATTTCTAAACCTGTACCAATAAATATACCGATCTATCCAATTTTTGTAAAAATTCATTATGCCACAAATTATACACCAAAACAAAGTGCAACTGTAATGCTTTAAAATGATGCATAAACGATTGTCCTGGCATGAAAACTGTCAAAGTTATTTGCAACCATATCGGAACCTCAAATCATAGCGTTTTTAAACATAGAACAACAACTCTACCGATCCATCGAATTTACAATTTTTTAGAAGAACACATTTTGCCACAAATGATATACCAAGTTAAAGTACAATCGTAATGCATTAAAGTGATGCATAAATTATTGTCATAGCATGAAAACTGTCAAAATTATTCGCAACCATATCGGAACCTCAAATTACCACCTTTTTAAACCTGGGAAAATAATTCTACCAATCTATCCAATTGGCCATTTTCTAAAAATACATTATGCAATAAATTATATACCAAAACAAATGGCAATTTTAATGCATTAAAATGTTGCATAAATGACTGTCCTAGCACGAAAACTGCCAAAGTTAATTGCAACCATATCGGAACCTCAGATTACAGCGTTTATTAAACATAGAACAATAATTCTACCGATCTATCAAATTAACCAATTTGTAAAAACACACATTATGCAACAAATTATGTACCATATTAAAGTGCAATCATAATGCTTTAAAATGGTGCATAAATGACTCTCATAGCATGAAAACTGTCAATGTTATTTGCAACCATATCGGAACCTCAAACTACCGCGTTTTTAAAGCTGTGAAAATAATTCTACTGATCTATCCAATTGGCCATTTTCTAAAAATATATTATGGAATAAATTATATACCAAAGCAAATGGCAACTATAGTGCAATAAAAAGATATATAAACGACTGTTATAACATAAAAACTATAAAGTTATTTGCAACCATATCGGAGCCTTAAATTACCGCATTTTTTAACCTGTACCAATAAATATACCGATCTATCCAATTTTTGTAAGAATTCATTATGCCACAAATTATACACCAAAATAAAGTGCAACTCTTATGCTTTAAAATGATGCCTAAACTATTGCCCTAGCATGAAAACAGTCAAAGTTATTCACAACCATATCGGAACCTCAAATTACCGCCTTTTTAAACCTGGGAAAATAATTCTACCGATCTATCCAATTGGCCATTTTCTAAAAATACATTATGCAATAAATTATATACCAAAACAAATGGCAATTTTAATGCTTTAAAATGGTGCATAAACGACTGTCCTAGCACGAAAACTGCCAAAGTTAATTGCAACCATATCGGAACCTCAGATTACTGCGTTTATTAAACATAGAACAATAATTCTACCGATCTATCAAATTGACCAATTTGTAAAAACACACATTATGCTACAAATGATATACCATATTAAAGTGCAATCATAATGCTTTAAAATGATGCATTAATGACTGTCATAGCATGAAAACTGTCAATGTTATTTGCAACCATATCGGAACCTCACATTATCGCGTTTTTAAACATAGAACAATAATTCTACCGATCCATCAAATTGACCATTTTTTATTTATGCCACAAATGATATACCAAATAAAAGTGCAATCATAATGCTTTAAAATGATGCATAAATGACTGTCATAGCATGAAAACTGTCAAAGTTATTCACAACCATATCGGAACCTCAAATTATCGCCTTTTTAAACCTGGGAAAATAATTCTATCGATCTATCCAATTGGCCATTTTCTAAAAATACATTATGCAATAAATTATATACCAAAACAAATGGCAATTTTAATGCATAAACGACTGTCCTAGCACGAAAACTGCCAAAGTTAATTGCAAACATATCGGAACCTCAGATTACTGCGATTATTAAACATAGAACAATAATTCTACCGATTTATCAAATTGACCAATTTGTAAAAACACACATTATGCTACAAATGGTATACCACATTAAAGTGCAATCATAATGCTTTAAAATGATGCATAAATGACTGTCATAGCATGAAAACTGTCAATGTTATTTGCAACCATATCGGAACCTCAAATTACCGCCTTTTTAAACCTGGGAAAATAATTCTACCGATCTATCCAATTGGCCATTTTCTAAAAATATATTATGCAATAAATTATATACCAAAGCAAATGGCAACTATAATGCAATAAAAAGATATATAAACGACTGCTATAACATGAAAACTATAAAAGATATTTGCAACCATATCGGAGCCTTAAATTACCGCATTTCTAAACCTGTACCAATAAATATACCGATCTATCCAATTTTTGTAAAAATTCATTATGCCACAAATTATACACCAAAACAAAGTGCAAATGTAATGCTTTAAAATGATGCATAAACGATTGTCCTGGCATGAAAACTGTCAAAGTTATTTGCAACCATAACGGACCCTCAAATTACCGCGTTTTTAAACATAGAACAATAATTCTACCGATCTATCCAATTGGCCATTTTCTAAAATAACATTATGCAATAAATTATATACCAAAACAAATGGCAACTATAATGCAATAAAAAGATGTATAAACGACTGTTATAACATGAAAACTATAAAATTTATTTGCAACCATATCGGAGCCTTAAATTACCGCATTTTTAAACCTGTACCAATAAATATACCGATCTATCCAATTTTTGTAAAAATTCATTATGCCACAAATTATACACCAAAACAAAGTGCAACTGTAATGCTTGAAACTTGACTGTCATAGCATGAAAACTGTCAAAGTTATTCACAACCATATCGGAACCTCAAATTACCGCGTTTTTAAACCTGGGAAAATAATTCTACCGATTTATCTAATTGGCCATTTTCTAAAAAACATTATGCAATAAATTATACACCAAAACAAAGTGCAAATGTAATGCTTTAAAATGATGCATAAACGATTGTCCTGGCATGAAAACTGTCAAAGTTATTTGCAACCATAACGGACCCTCAAATTACCGCGTTTTTAAACATAGAACAATAATTCTACCGATCTATCCAATTGGCCATTTTCTAAAATAACATTATGCAATAAATTATATACCAAAACAAATGGCAACTATAGTGCAATAAAAAGATGTATAAACGACTGTTATAACATGAAAACTATAAAAGATATTTGCAACCATATCGGAGCCTTAAATTACCGCATTTCTAAACCTGTACCAATAAATATACCGATCTATCCAATTTTTGTAAAAATTCATTATGCCACAAATTATACACCAAAACAAAGTGCAAATGTAATGCTTTAAAATGATGCATAAATGACTGTCATAGCATAAAAACTGTCAATGTTATTTGCAGCCATATCGGATCCTCAAATTACCGCGTTTTTAAACATAGAACAATAATTCTACCGATCTATCCAATTGGCCATTTTCTAAAATAACATTATGCAATAAATTATATACCAAAACAAATGGCAACTATAATACAATAAAAAGATGTATAAACGACTGTTATAACATGAAAACTATAAAATTTATTTGCAACCATATCGGAGCCTTAAATTATCGCATTTTTAAACCTGTACCAATAAATATACCGATCTATCCAATTTTTGTAAAAATTCATTATGCCACAAATTATACACCAAAACAAAGTGCAACAGTAATGCTTGAAACTTGACTGTCATAGCATGAAAACTGTCAAAGTTATTCACAACCATATCGGAACCTCAAATTACCGCGTTTTTAAACCTGGGAAAATAATTCTACCGATTTATCTAATTGGCCATTTTCTAAAAAACATTATGCAATAAATTATATACCAAAACAAATGGCAATTTTAATGCTTTAAAATGGTGCATAAACGACTGTCCTAGCACGAAAACTGTCAAAGTTAATTGCAACCATATCGGAACCTCGGATTACAGCGTTTATTAAACATAGAACAATAATTCTACCGATCTCCCAAATTGACCAATTAGTAAAAACACACATTATGCTACAAATTATATACCATATTAAAGTGCAATCACAATGCTTTAAAATGATGCATAAATGACTGTCATAGCATGAAAACTGTCAATGTTATTTGCAACCATATCGGAACCTCAAATTACCGCCTTTTTAAAGCTGTGAAAATAATTCTATTATGGAATAAATTATATACCAAAGCAAATGCCAACTATAATGCAATAAAAAGATATATAAACGACTGTTATAACATGAAAACTATAAAAGATATTTGCAACCATATCGGAGCCTTAAATTACCGCATTTCTAAACCTGTACCAATAAATATACCGATCTATCCAATTTTTGTAAAAATTCTGCCATTTTCTAAAAATATATTATGGAATAAATTATATACCAAAACAAATGGCAACTATAATGCAATAAAAAGATGTATAAACGACTGTTATAACATGAAAACTATAAAATTTATTTGCAACCATATCGGAGCCTTAAATTATCGCATTTTTAAACCTGTACCAATAAATATACCGATCTATCCAATTTTTGTAAAAATTCATTATGCCACAAATTATACACCAAAACAAAGTGCAACTGTAATGCTTGAAACTTGACTGTCATAGCATGAAAACTGTCAAAGTTATTCACAACCATATCGGAACCTCAAATTACCGCGTTTTTAAACCTGGGAAAACAATTCTACCGATTTATCTAATTGGCCATTTTCTAAAAAACATTATGCAATAAATTATATACCAAAACAAATGGCAATTTTAATGCTTTAAAATGGTGCATAAACGACTGTCCTAGCACGAAAACTGTCAAAGTTAATTGCAACCATATCGGAACCTCGGATTACAGCGTTTATTAAACATAGAACAATAATTCTACCGATCTATCAAATTGACCAATTTGTAAAAACACACATTATGCTACAAATGATATACCATATTAAAGTGCAATCATAATGCTTTAAATGATGCATAAATTACTGTCATAGCATGAAAACTGTCAATGTTATTTGCAACCATATCGGAACCTCAAATTACCGCGTTTTTAAACATAGAACAACAGTTCTACCGATCCATCAAATTTACCATTTTTTAGACGAACACATTACGCCACAAATGATATACCAAATCAAAGTGCAATCATAATGCTTTAAAATGATGTATAAATGACTGTCATAGCATGAAAACTGTCAAAGTTATTCACAACCATATCGGAACCTCAAATTACCGCCTTTTTAAACCTGGGAAAATAATTCTATCGATTTATCCAATTGGCCATTTTCTAAAAATACATTATGCAATAATTATATACCAAAACGAATGGCAACTATAATGCAATAAAAAGATGTATAAACGACTGTTATAACATGAAAACTATAAAATTTATTTGCAACCATATCGGAGCCTTAAATTTCCGCATTTATAAACCTGTACCAATAAATATACCGATCTATCCCATTTTTGTAAAAATTCATTACGCCACAAATTATACACCAAAACAAAGTGCAACTGTAATGCTTTAAAATGATGCATAAACGATTGTCCTGGCATGAAAACTGTCAAAGTTATTTGCAACCATATCGGAACCTCAAATCATAGCGTTTTTAAACATAGAACAACAATTCTACCGATCCATCGAATTTACAATTTTTTAGAAGAACACATTTTGCCACAAATGATATACCAAGTTAAAGTACAATCGTAATGCATTGAAGTGATGCATAAATTTTTGTCATAGCATGAAAACTGTCAAAGTTATTCGCAACCATATCGGAACCTCAAATTACCGCATTTTTAAACCTGGGAAAATAATTCTACCGATCTATCCAATTGGCCATTTTCTAAAAATACATTATGCAATAAATTATATACCAAAACAAATGGCAATTTTAATGCTTTAAAATGTTGCATAAATGACTGTCCTAGCACGAAAACTGCCAAAGTTAATTGCAACCATATCGGAACCTCAGATTACAGCGTTTATTAAACATAGAACAATAATTCTACCGATCTATAAAATTGACCAATTTGTAAAAACACACATTATGCAACAAATTATGTACCATATTAAAGTGCAATCATAATGCTTCAAAATGGTGCATAAATGACTGTCATAGCATGAAAATATGAAAATATACATAGCAATATACCGATCTATCCAATTTTTGTAAAAATTCATTATGCCACAAATTATACACCAAAACAAAGTGCAACTGTAATGCTTTAAAATGATGAATAAATGACTGTCATAGCATGAAAACTGTCAAAGTTATTCACAACCATATCGGAACCTCAAATTACCGCGTTTTTAAACCTGGGAAAATAATTCTACCGATTTATCTAATTGGCCATTTTCTAAAAATACATTATGCAATAAATTATATACCAAAACAAATGGCAATTTTAATGCTTTAAAATGGTGCATAAACGACTGTCCTAGTACGAAAACTGCCAAAGTTAATTGCAACCATATCGGAACCTCAGATTACAGCGTTTATTAAACATAGAACAATAATTCTACCGATCTCCCAAATTGACCAATTAGTAAAAACACACATTATGCTACAAATGATATACCATATTAAACTGCAATCACAATGCTTTAAAATGATGCATAAATGACTGCCATAGCATGAAAACTGTCAATGTTATTTGCAACTTATCGGAACCTCAAATTACCGCCTTTTTAAAGCTGTGAAAATAATTCTACCGATCTATCCAATTGGCCATTTTCTAAAAATATATTATGGAATAAATTATATACCAAAGCAAATGGCAACTATAATGCAATAAAAATATATATAAACGACTGTTATAACATGAAAACTATAAAAGATATTTGCAACCATATCGGAGCCTTAAATTTCCCCATTTCTAAACCTGTACCAATAAATATACCGATCTATCCAATTTTTGTAAAAATTCATTATGCCACAAATTATACACCAAAACAAAGTGCAACTGTAATGCTTTAAAATGATGCATAAACGATTGTCCTGGCATGAAAACTGTCAAAGTTATTTGCAACCATATCGGAACCTCAAATCATAGCGTTTTTAAACATAGAACAACAATTCTACCGATCCATTGAATTTACAATTTTTTAGAAGAACACATTTTGCCCAAATGATATACCAAGTTAAAGTACAATCGTGATGCATTGAAGTGATGCATAAATTATTGTCATAGCATGAAAACTGTCAAAGTTATTCGCAACCATATCGGAACCTCAAATTACCGCATTTTTAAACCTGGGAAAATAATTCTACCGATCTATCCAATTGGCCATTTTCTAAAAATACATTATGCAATAAATTATATACCAAAACAAATGGCAATTTTAACGCTTTAAAATGTTGCATAAATGACTGTCCTAGCACGAAAACTGCCAAAGTTAATTGCAACCATATCGGAACCTCAGATTACAGCGTTTATTAAACATAGAACAATAATTCTACCGATCTATCAAATTGACCAATTTGTAAAAACACACATTATGCAACAAATTATGTACCATATTAAAGTGCAATCATAATGCTTTAAAATGGTGCATAAATGACTGTCATAGCATGAAAACTGTCAAAGTTATTTGCAACCATATCGGAACCTCAAACTACCGCGTTTTTAAAGCTGTGAAAATAATTCTACCGATCTATCCAATTTGCCATTTTCTAAAAATATATTATGGAATAAATTATATACCAAAGCAAATGGCAACTATAGTGCAATAAAAAGATATATAAAAGACTGTTATAACATGAAAACTATAAAAGTTATTTGCAACCATATCGGAGCCTTAAATTACCGTATTTTTGAACCTGTACCAATAAATATACCGATCTATCCAATTTTTGTAAAAATTCATTATGCCACAAATTATACACCAAAATAAATTGCAACTCTTATGCTTTAAAATGATGCCTAAACTATTGCCCTAGCATGAAAACTGTCAAAGTTATTTGCAACCATATCGGAACCTCAAATTACCGCGTTTTTAAACATAGAACAATAATTCTACCGATCCATCAAATTGACCATTTTTTAGACGAACACATTATGCTACAAATGATATACCAAATTAAAGTGCAATCATAATGCTCTAAAATGATGCATAATTGACTGTCATAGCATGAAAACAGTCAAAGTTATTCACAACCATATCGGAACCTCAAATTACCGCCTTTTTAAACCTGGGAAAATAATTCTACCGATCTATCCAATTGGCCATTTTCTAAAAATACATTATGCAATAAATTATATACCAAAACAAATGGCAATTTTAATGCTTTAAAATGGTGCATAAACGACTGTCCTAGCACGAAAACTGCCAAAGTTAATTGCAACCATATCGGAACCTCAGATTACTGCGTTTATTAAACATAGAACAATAATTCTATCGATCTATCAAATTGACCAATTTGTAAAAACACACATTATGCTACAAATGATATACCATATTAAAGTGCAATCATAACGCTTTAAATGATGCATTAATGACTGTCATAGCATGAAAACTGTCAATGTTATTTGCAACCATATCGGAACCTCAAATTATCGCGTTTTTAAACATAGAACAATAATTCTACCGATCCATCAAATTGACCATTTTTTATTTATGCCACAAATGATATACCAAATTAAAGTGCAATCATAATGCTTTAAAATGATGCATAAATGACTGTCATAGCATGAAAACTGTCAAAGTTATTCACAACCATATCGGAACCTCAAATTACCGCCTTTTTAAACCTGGGAAAATAATTCTATCGATCTATCCAATTGGCCATTTTCTAAAAATACATTATGCAATAAATTATATACCAAAACAAATGGCAACTATAATGCAATAAAAAGATGTATAAACGACTGTTATAACATGAAAACTATAAAAGTTATTTGCAACCATATCGGAGCCTTAAATTACCGCATTTTTAAACCTGTACCAATAAATATACCGATCTATCCAATTTTTGTAAAAATTCATTATGCCACAAATTATACACCAAAACAAAGTGCAACTGTAATGCTTTAAAATGATGCATAAATGACTGTCATAGCATGAAAACTGTCAAAGTTATTCACAACCATATCGGAACCTCAAATTACCGCGTTTTTAAACCTGGGAAAATAATTCTACCGATCTATCCAATTGGCCATTTTCTAAAAATACATTATGCAATAAATTATATACCAAAACAAATGGCAATTTTAATGCATAAACGACTGTCCTAGCACGAAAACTGCCAAAGTTAATTGCAACCATATCGGAACCTTAGATTACTGCGATTATTAAACATAGAACAATAATTCTACCGATCTATCAAATTGACCAATTTGTAAAAACACACATTATGCTACAAATGATATACCATATTAAAGTGCAATCATAATGCTTTAAAATGATGCATAAATGACAGTCATAGCGTGAAAACTGTCAATGTTATTTGCAGCCATATCGGAACCTCAAATTACCGCGTTTTTAAAGCTGTAAAAATAATTCTACCGATCTATCCAATTGGCCATTTTCTAAAAATATATTATGCAATAAATTATATACCAAAACAAATGGCAACTATAATGCAATAAAAAGATATATAAACGACTGCTATAACATGAAAACTATAAAAGATATTTGCAACCATATCGGAGCCTTAAATTGCCGCATTTCTAAACCTGTACCAATAAATATACCGATCTATCCAATTTTTGTAAAAATTCATTATGCCACAAATTATACACCAAAACAAAGTGCAAATGTAATGCTTTAAAATGATGCATTAACGATTGTCCTGGCATGAAAACTGTCAAAGTTATTTGCAACCATAACGGAACCTCAAATCATAGCGTTTTTAAAAATAGAACAACAATTCTACCAATCCATCAAATTTACAATTTTTTAGAAGAACACATTTTGCCACAAGTGATATACCAAGTTAAAGTACAATCGTAATGCATTAAAATGATGCATAAATGATTGTCATAGCATGAAAACTGTCAAAGTTATTCGCAACCATATCGGAACCTCAAATTACAGCCTTTTTAAACCTGGGAGAATAATTCTACCGATCTATCCAATTGGCCATTTTCTAAAAATACATTATGCAATAAATTATATACCAAAACAATTGGCAATTTTAATGCTTTAAGATGGTGCATAAATGACTGTCCTAGCACGGAAACTGCCAAAGTTAATTGCAACCATATCGGAAGCTCAAGTTACCGCGTTTTTAAACATAGAACAATAATTCTACCGATCCATCAAATTGACCATTTTTAGACGAACACATTATGCTACAGATGATATACCAAATTAAGGTACAATCATAATGCTTTAAAATGATGAATAAATGACTGTAATAGCATGAAAACTGTCAAAGTTATTCACAACCATATCGGAACCTCAAATTACCGCCTTTTTAAACCTGGGAAAATAATTCTACCGATCTATCCAATTGGCCATTTTCTAAAACTACATTATGCAATAAATTATATACCAAAACAAATGGCAATTTTAATGCATAAACGACATTATGCAATAAATTATATACCAAAACAAGTAAGAAATTATAGTCGGGCGTGGCCGACCATATGATACCCTACACCAATTGCGAATATTAAATGTGATTAATTTCAATAATGAAGCATTTCTGTTAATCTCATATAGGTTCCAAATAATGTCTGTTCATGTTCGCTTGTATGCTGATCCAGGTAGTGGATCCAGAGAATAGTATGTGACACATTTTAACAAATTATATTCAAAATTGCGATCTGTTGCGTGCACACAAGGTTTACACGGTCACAAAGACGGACATAGCTTAATAAGGACAAATATTTTTGAGTGTTACAAACATCACCACATTGTGCCGACTTTTGGATAGATAATAGTATATTAGACGTAGTTAAAAGATAAACGACCGAAATCGGAAGGTCCGGATGTATGGAGGCTAAGGCAGAAATTGAGCCGATCCTTATAAAATGTATTATTGGGAATTATCTATATACATATATAAAAATGAATGTGTGTTTGTTTGTATGTTTGTATGTTTATATCTTTGTATGTTTGTGTGTTTATATGTTTGTATGTTTGAACGTTATAGACTACTAAACGGCTAAACCGATTTTCTTCAAATTTTCACAGCACATTCGTATGTGTGATAATAGGCTACTTTTTATTTCCGATCATGGCGAAAAATGACAGTGTTATTTATAATTACATATCAAACTTAGTTGTGCCAATTTTTGAGAAGATAGTAGTATATTTATCGTAGTTATGAGCTAAGAGGCCCTAATCGGTAGGTCCGGTTGTATGGGGGCTATGGCAAAAATTGGTCCGATCCTTATAAAATTTAATGTCGACATTTTATATAAAATGTTTATATAAAATCTATTTGTGGTAAATTTCATATTGATACTAGTGTTTATAAGTGAATTGTGGACATTCAAGTCATTTTCTGAGGGGGACTTTGTATGGGGGCTAGGGTCATATATATATCATATATTTGACAAAGTTATGAGCTAAAAGGCCCAAATCGGAAGGTCCGCTTATATGGGGGCTGGAGTAAAACTTGGTCCGATCCCTATAAAATTTATTGTTGGGAATTATGTTTATATAAAACTCATTTGTGCCAAATTTCATCGTGATACTACTGTTTATAAGTGAATTGTGGACATTCAAGTCATTTTCTGAGGGGGACTTTGTATGGGAGCTAGGGTCAAATAATGCCCGATCTTTACGAAAATCACTAGAATTATTAAGACATATATAAAACTAAACTTTTCCAATTTTTGTAGAGATAGCAGATCATTTAACATAATTATGAGGTCAAAAGCCCTATTCGGGGGGTCCGGTTGTATGGGGGCTAGGTGAAATAATGGACCGATTTCAACCATTTCAATAGCGTTCGTCCTTGGACCAAGAGAAGTGTATGTTCCAAATTTCATCAAATTATCTCAAAAATTGCGACCTGTAGAGTCCGCACAAGGTTTACATGGACACACAGACAGACAGACAGACAGACAGACAGACAGACAGACAGACAGACAGACAGCCGGACGGACGGACGGACAGACGGACATAGCTTAATCGACTCAGGAAGTGATTCTGAGTCGATTGGTATACTTTAAGGTGGGTGTAGGACCAATATTTTTGGGTGTTACAAACATCAGCACAAACGCATAATACCCTCCCCACTATAGTGGTGTAGGGTATAACAAATGGCAATTTTAATGCTTTAAAATGGTGCATAAACGACTGTCCTAGCACGAAAACTGCCAAAGTTAATTGCAACCATATCGGAACCTCAGATTACAGCGTTTATTAAACATAGAACAATAATTCTACCGATCTATCAAATTGACCAATTAGTAAAAACACACATTATGCTACAAATTATATACCATATTAAAGTGCAATCACAATGCTTTAAAATGATGCATAAATGACTGTCATAGCATGAAAACTGTCAATGTTATTTGCAACCATATCGGAACCTCAAATTACCGCCTTTTTAAAGCTGTGAAAATAATTCTACCGATCTATCCAATTGGCCATTTTCAAACATTTATTATGGAATAAATTATATACCAAAGCAAATGGCAACTATAATGCAATAAAAAGATATATAAACGACTGTTATAACATGGAAACTATAAAAGATATTTGCAACCATATCGGAGCCTTAAATTACCGCATTTCTAAACCTGTACCAATAAATATACCGATCTATCCAATTTTTTTAAAAATTCATTATGCCACAAATTATACACCAAAACAAAGTGCAACTGTAATGCTTTAAAATGATGCATAAACGATTGTCCTGGCATGAAAACTGTCAATGTTATTTGCAACCATATCGGAACCTCAAATTATCGCGTTTTTAAACATAGTACAATAATTCTACCGATCCATCAAATTGACCATTTTTTAGACGAACACATTATGCCACAAATGATATACCAAATTAAAGTGCAATCATAATTCTTTAAAATGATGCATAAATGACTGTCATAGCATGAAAACTGTCAAAGTTATTCACAACCATATCGAAACCTCAAATTACCGCGTTTTTAAACCTGGGAAAATAATTCTACCGATCTATCTAATTGGCCATTTTCTAGAAATATATTATGCAATAAATTATATACCAAAACAAATGGCAACTATAATGCAATAAAAAGATGTATAAACGACTGTTATAACATGAAAACTATAAAATTTATTTGCAACCATATCGGAGCCTTAAATTACCGCATTTTTAAACCTGTACCAATAAATGTACCGATCTATCCAATTTTTGTAAAAACTCATTATGCCAAAAATTATACACCAAAACAAAGTGCAACTGTAATGCTTTAAAATGATGCATAAATGACTGTCATAGCATGAAAACTGTCAAAGTTATTCACAACCATATCGGAACCTCAAATTACCGCGTTTTTAAACCTGGGAAAATAATTCTACCGACTATCCAATTGGCCATTTTCTAAAAATACATTATGCAATAAATTATATACCAAAACAAATGGCAATTTTAATGCTTTAAAATGGTGCATAAACGACTGTCCTAGCACGAAAACTGCCAAAGTTAATTGCAACCATATCGGAACCTCAGATTACAGCGTTTATTAAACATAGAACAATAATTCTACCGATATCCCAAATTGACCAATTAGTAAAAACACACATTATGCTACAAATTATATACCATAATAAAGTGCAATCACAATGCTTTAAAATGATGCATAAATGACTGTCATAGCATGAAAACTGTCAATGTTATTTGCAACCATATCGGAACCTCAAATTACCGCCTTTTTAAAGCTGTGAAAATAATTCTACCGATCTATCCAATTGGCCATTTTCAAACATTTATTATGGAATAAATTATATACCAAAGCAAATGGCAACTATAATGCAATAAAAAGATATATAAACGACTGTTATAACATGGAAACTATAAAAGATATTTGCAACCATATCGGAGCCTTAAATTACCGCATTTCTAAACCTGTACCAATAAATATACCGATCTATCCAATTTTTGTAAAAATTCATTATGCCACAAATTATACACCAAAACAAAGTGCAACTGTAATGCTTTAAAATGATGCATAAACGATTGTCCTGGCATGAAAACTGTCAATGTTATTTGCAACCATATCGGAACCTCAAATTATCGCGTTTTTAAACATAGAACAATAATTCTACCGATCCATCAAATTGACCATTTTTTAGACGAACACATTATGCCACAAATGATATACCAAATTAAAGTGCAATCATAATTCTTTAAAATGATGCATAAATGACTGTCATAGCATGAAAACTGTCAAAGTTATTCACAACCATATCGGAACCTCAAATTACCGCCTTTTTAAACCTGGGAAAATAATTCTATCGATCTATCCAATTGGCCATTTTCTAAAAATACAGTATGCAATAAATTATATACCAAAACAAATGGCAACTATAATGCAATAAAAATATGTATAAACGACTGTTATAACATGAAAACTATAAAAGTTATTTGCAACCATATCGGAGCCTTAAATTACCGCATTTTTAAACCTGTACCAACAAATATACCGATCTATTCAATTTTTGTAAAAATTCATTATGCCACAAATTATACACCAAAACAAAGTGCAACTGTAATGCTTTAAAATGATGCATAAATGACTGCCATAGCATGAAAACTGTCAAAGTTATTCACAACCATATTGGAACCTCAAACTACCGCGTTTTTAAACCTGGGAAAATAATTCTACCGATCTATCCAATTGGCCATTTTCTAAAAATATATTATGCAATAAATTATATACCAAAACAAATGGCAACTATAATGCAATAAAAAGATATATAAACGACTGCTATAACATGAAAACTATAAAAGATATTTGCAACCATATCGGAGCCTTAAATTACCGCATTTCTAAACCTATACCAATAAATTTCTATCCAATTTTTGTAAAAATTCATTATGCCACAAATTATACACCAAAACAAAGTGCAAATGTGATGCTTTAAAATGATGCATAAACGATTGTCCTGGCATGAAAACTGTCAAAGTTATTTGCAACCATAACGGAAGCTCAAATTACCGCGTTTTTAAACATAGAACAATAATTCTACCGATCCATCAAATTGACCATTTTTTTGACGAACACATTATGCTACAAATGATATACCAAATTAAAGTACAATCATAATGCTTTAAAATGATGCATAAATGACTGTCATAGCATGAAAACTGTCAAAGTTATTCACAACCATATCGGAAGCTCAAATTACCGCCTTTTTAAAGCTGTGAAAATAATTCTACCGATCTATCCAATTGGCCATTTTCTAAAAATACATTATGCAATAAATTATATACCAAAACAAATGGCAATTTTAATGCTTTAAAATGGTGCATAAACGACTGTCCTAGCACGAAAACTGCCAAAGTTAATTGCAACCATATCGGATCCTCAGATTACTGCGTTTATTAAACACAGAACAATAATTCTACCGATCTATCAAATTGACCAATTTGTAAAAACACACATTATGCTACAAATGATATACCATATTAAAGTGCAATCATAATGCTTTAAAATGATGCATAAATGACTGTCATAGCATGAAAACTGTCAATGTTATTTGCAACCATATCGGAACCTCAAATTATCGCGTTTTTAAACCTGGGAAAATAATTCTATCGATCTATCCAATTGGCCATTTTCTAAAAATACATTATGCAATAAATTATATACCAAAGCAAATGGCAACTATAATGCAATAAAAAGATGTGTAAACGACTGTTATAACATGAAAACTATAAAATTTATTTGCAACCATATCGGAGCCTTAAATTACCGCATTTTTAAACCTGTACCAATAAATATACCGATCTATCCAATTTTTGTAAAAATTCATTATGCCACAAATTATACACCAAAACAAAGTGCAACTGTAATGCTTTAAAATGATGCATAAATGACTGTCATAGCATGAAAACTGTCAAAGTTATTCACAACCATATCGGAACCTCAAACTACCGCGTTTTTAAACCTGGGAAAATAATTCTACCGATCTATCCAATTGGCCATTTTCTAAAAATATTTATGCAATAAATTATATACCAAAACAAATGGCAACTATAATGCAATAAAAAGATATATAAACGACTGCTATAACATGAAAACTATAAAGATATTTGCAACCATATCGGAGCCTTAAATTACCGCATTTCTAAACCTATACCAATAAATTTCTATCCAATTTTTGTAAAAATTCATTATGCCACAAATTATACACCAAAACAAAGTGCAAATGTGATGCTTTAAAATGATGCATAAACGATTGTCCTGGCATGAAAACTGTCAAAGTTATTTGCAACCATAACGGAAGCTCAAATTACCGCGTTTTTAAACATAGAACAATAATTCTACCGATCCATCAAATTGACCATTTTTTTGACGAACACATTATGCTACAAATGATATACCAAATTAAAGTACAATCATAATGCTTTAAATTGATGAATAAATGACTGTCATAGCATGAAAACTGTCAAAGTTATTCACAACCATATCGGAAGCTCAAATTACCGCCTTTTTAAAGCTGTGAAAATAATTCTACCGATCTATCCAATTGGCCATTTTCTAAAAATACATTATGCAATAAATTATATACCAAAACAAATGGCAATTTTAATGCTTTAAAATGGTGCATAAACGACTGTCCTAGCACGAAAACTGCCAAAGTTAATTGCAACCATATCGGAACCTCAGATTACTGCGTTTATTAAACACAGAACAATAATTCTACCGATCTATCAAATTGACCAATTTGTAAAAACACACATTATGCTACAAATGATATACCATATTAAAGTGCAATCATAATGCTTTAAAATGATGCATAAATGACTGTCATAGCATGAAAACTGTCAATGTTATTTGCAACCATATCGGAACCTCAAATTATCGCGTTTTTAAACCTGGGAAAATAATTCTATCGATCTATCCAATTGGCCATTTTCTAAAAATACATTATGCAATAAATTATATACCAAAGCAAATGGCAACTATAATGCAATAAAAAGATGTGTAAACGACTGTTAAAACATGAAAACTATAAAATTTATTTGCAACCATATCGGAGCCTTAAATTACCGCATTTTTAAACCTGTACCAATAAATATACCGATCTATCCAATTTTTGTAAAAATTCATTATGCCACAAATTATACACCAAAACAAAGTGCAACTGTAATGCTTTAAAATGATGCATAAACGATGTCCTGGCATGAAAACTGTCAAAGTTATTTGCAACCATATCGGAACCTCAAATCATAGCGTTTTTAAACATAGAACAACAATTCTACCGATCCATCGAATTTACAATTTTTTAGAAGAACACATTTTGCCACAAATGATATACCAAGTTAAAGTACAATCGTAATGCATTAAAGTGATGCATAAATTATTGTCATAGCATGAAAACTGTCAAAGTTATTCGCAACCATATCGGAACCTCAAATTACCGCCTTTTTAAACCTGGGAAAATAATTCTACCGATCTATCCAATTGGCCATTTTCTAAAAATACATTATGCAATAAATTATATACCAAAACAAATGGCAATTTTAATGCTTTAAAATGGTGTATAAATGACTGTCCTATCACGAAAACTGCCAAAGTTAATTGCAACCATATCGGAACCTCAGATTACAGCGTTTATTAAACATAGAACAATAATTCTACCGATCTATCAAATTGACCAATTTGTAAAAACACACATTATGCTACAAAAGATATACCATATTAAAGTGCAATCATAATGCTTTAAAATGATGCATAAATGACTGTCATAGCATGAAAACTGTCAATGTTATTTGCAACCATATCGGAACCTCAAATTACCGCGTTTTTAAACATATAACAATAATTTTACCGATCCATCAAATTCACCATTTTTTAGACGAACACATTTTGCCACAAATGATATACCAAGTTAAAGTACAATCATAATGCATTAAAGTGATGCATAAATTATTGTCATAGCATGAAAACTGTCAAAGTTATTCGCAACCATATCGGAACCTCAAACTACCGCGTTTTTAAAGCTGTGAAAATAATTCTACCGATCTATCCAATTGGCCATTTTCTAAAAATATATTATGGAATAAATTATATACCAAAGCAAATGGCAACTATAGTGCAATAAAAAGATATATAAACGACTGTTATAACATGAAAACTATAAAAGTTATTTGCAACCATATCGGAGCCTTAAATTACCGCATTTTTGAACCTGTACCAATAAATATACCGATCTATCCAATTTTTGTAAAAATTCATTATGCCACAAATTATACACCAAAATAAAGTGCAACTCTTATGTTTTAAAATGATGCCTAAACTATTGCCCTAGCATGAAAACTGTAAAAGTTATTTGCAACCATATCGGAACCCCAAATTACCGCGTTTTTAAACATGGAACAATAATTCTACCGATCCATCAAATTGACCATTTTTTAGACGAACACATTATGCTACAAATGATATACCAAATTAAAGTGCAATCATAATGCTCTAAAATGATGCATAATTGACTGTCATAGCATGAAAACAGTCAAAGTTATTCACAACCATATCGGAACCTCAAATTACCGCCTTTTTAAACCTGGGAAAATAATTCTACCGATCTATCCAATTGGCCATTTTCTAAAAATACATTATGCAATAAATTATATACCAAAACAAATGGCAATTTTAATGCTTTAAAATGGTGCATAAACGACTGTCCTAGCACGAAAACTGCCAAAGTTAATTGCAACCATATCGGAACCTCAGATTACTGCGTTTATTAAACATAGAACAATAATTCTACCGATCTATCAAATTGACCAATTTGTAAAAACACACATTATGCTACAAAAGATATACCATATTAAAGTGCAATCATAATGCTCTAAAATGATGCATAAATGACTGTCATAGCATGAAAACTGTCAATGTTATTTGCAACCATATCGGAACCTCAAATTATCGCGTTTTTAAACCTGGGAAAATAATTCTATCGATCTATCCAATTGGCCATTTTCTAAAAATACATTATGCAATAAATTATATACCAAAACAAATGGCAACTATAATGCAATAAAAAGATGTATAAACGACTGTTATAACATGAAAACTATAAAATTTATTTGCAACCATATCGGAGCCTTAAATTACCGCATTTTTAAACCTGTACCAATAAATATACCGATCTATCCAATTTTTGTAAAAATTCATTATGCCACAAATTATACACCAAAACAAAGTGCAACTGTAATGCTTTAAAATGATGCATAAACGATTGTCCTGGCATGAAAACTGTCAAAGTTATTTGCAACCATATCGGAACCTCAAATCATAGCGTTTTTAAACATAGAACAACAATTCTACCGATCCATCGAATTTACAATTTTTTAGAAGAACACATTTTGCCACAAATGATATACCAAGTTAAAGTACAATCGTAATGCATTAAAGTGATGCATAAATTATTGTCATAGCATGAAAACTGTCAAAGTTATTCGCAACCATATCGGAACCTCAAATTACCGCCTTTTTAAACCTGGGAAAATAATTCTACCGATCTATCCAATTGGCCATTTTCTAAAAATACATTATGCAATAAATTATATACCAAAACAAATGGCAATTTTAATGCTTTAAAATGGTGCATAAATGACTGTCCTATCACGAAAACTGCCAAAGTTAATTGCAACCATATCGGAACCTCAGATTACAGCGTTTATTAAACATAGAACAATAATTCTACCGATCTATCAATTTGACCAATTTGTAAAAACACACATTATGCTACAAATGATATACCATATTAAAGTGCAATCATAATGCTTTAAAATGACGCATAAATGACTGTCATAGCATGAAAACTGTCAACGTTATTTGCAACCATATCGGAACCTCAAATTATCGCGTTTTTAAACATTGAACAATAATTCTACCGATCCATAAAATTGACCATTTTTTAGACGAACACATTATGCCACAAATGATATACCAAATTAAAGTGCAATCATAATGCTTTAAAATGATGCATAAATGACTGTCATAGCATGAAAACTGTCAAAGTTATTCACAACCATATCGGAACCTCAAATTACCGCGTTTTTAAACCTGGGAAAATAATTCTATCGATCTATCCAATTGGCCATTTTCTAAAAATACATTATGCAATAATTTATATACCAAAACAAATGGCAACTATAATGCAATAAAAAGATGTATAAACGACTGTTATAACATGAAAACTATAAAAGTTATTTGCAACCATATCGGAGCCTTAAATTACCGCATTTTTAAACCTGTACCAATAAATATACCGATCTATCCAATTTTTGTAAAAATTCATTACGCCACAAATTATACGCCAAAACAAAGTGCAACTGTAATGCTTTAAAATGATGCATACATGACTATCATAGCATGAAAACTGTCAAAGTTATTCACAACCATATCGGAACCTCAAATTACCGCGTTTTTAAACCTGGGAAAATAATTCTACCGATCTATCCAATTGGCCATTTTCTAAAAATACATTATGCAATAAATCATATACCAAAACAAATGGCAATTTTAATGCATAAACGACTGTCCTAGCACGAAAACTGCCAAAGTTAATTGCAACCATATCGGAACCTCAGATTACTGCGTTTATTAAACATAGAACAATAATTCTACCGATCTATCAAATTGACCAATTTGTAAAAACACACATTATGCTACAAATGATATACCATATTAAAGTGCAATCATAATGCTTTAAAATGATGCATAAATGACTGTCATAGCGTGAAAATTGTCACTGTTATTTGCAGCCATATCGGAACCTCAAATTACCGCGTTTTTAAAGCTGTGAAAATAATTCTACCGATCTATCCAATTGGCCATTTTCTAAAAATATATTATGCAATAAGTTATATACCAAAACAAGTGGCAACTATAATGCAATAAAAAGATATATAAAGGACTGCTATAACATGAAAACTATAAAAGATATTTGCAACCATATCGGAGCCTTAAATTACCGCATTTCTAAACCTGTACCAATGAATATACCGATCTATCCAATTTTTTTAAAAATTCATTATGCCACAAATTATACACCAAAACAAAGTGCAACTGTAATGCTTTAAAATGATGCATAAACGATTGTCCTGGCATGAAAACTGTCAAAGTTATTTGCAACCATATCGGAACCTCAAATCATAGCGTTTTTAAACATAGAACAACAATTCTACCGATCCATCGAATTTACAATTTTTTAGAAGAACACATTTTGCCACAAATGATATACCAAGTTAAAGTACAATCGTAATGCATTAAAGTGATGCATAAATTATTGTCATAGCATGAAAACTGTCAAAGTTATTCGCAACCATATCGGAACCTCAAATTACCGCCTTTTTAAACCTGGGAAAATAATTCTACCGATCTAACCAATTGGCCATTTTCTAAAAATACATTATGCAATAAATTATATACCAAAACAAATGGCAATTTTAATGCTTCAAAATGGTGCATAAATGACTGTCCTAGCACGAAAACTGCCAAAGTTAATTGCAACCATATCGGAACCTCAGATTACAGCGTTTATTAAACATAGAACAATAATTCTTCCGATCTATCATATTGACCAATTTGTAAAAACACACATTATGCAACAAATTATGTACCATATAAAAGTGCAATCATAATGCTTTAAAATGGTGCATAAATGACTGTCATAGCATGAAAACTGTCAATGTTATTTGCAACCATATCGGAACCTCAAACTACCGCGTTTTTAAACATAGAACAATAATTCTACCGATCTATCCAATTGGCCATTTTCTAAAAATATATTATGGAATAAATTATATACCAAAGCAAATGGCAATTATAGTGCAATAAAAAGATATATATATAACTATAAAAGTTATTTGCAACCATATCGGAGCCTTAAATAACCGCATTTTTGAACCTGTACCAATAAATATACCGATCTATCCAATTTTTGTAAAAATTCATTATGCCACAAATTATACACCAAAACAAAGTGCAACTCTTATGCTTTAAAATGATGCCTAAACTATTGCCCTAGCATGAAAACTGTCAAAGTTATTTGCAACCATATCGGAACCCCAAATTACCGCGTTTTTAAACATAGAACAATAATTCTACCGATCCATCAAATTGACCATTTATTAGACGAACACATTATGCTACAAATGATATA
Organism: Lucilia sericata; assembly: GCF_015586225.1. Classification (NCBI taxonomy): domain Eukaryota; kingdom Metazoa; phylum Arthropoda; class Insecta; order Diptera; family Calliphoridae; genus Lucilia; species Lucilia sericata. The sequence continues at coordinate 242,121 of NW_023994639.1, forward strand.
CCAAATTAAAGTGCAATCATAATGCTCTAAAATGATGCATAATTGACTGTCATAGCATGAAAACAGTCAAAGTTATTCACAACCATATCGGAACCTCAAATTACCGCATTTTTAAACCTGGGAAAATAATTCTACCGATCTACCCAATTGGCCATTTTCTAAAAATACATTATGCAATAAATTATATACCAAAACAAATGGCAATTTTAATGCTTTAAAATGGTGCATTAACGACTGTCCTGGCACGAAAACTGCCAAAGTTAATTGCAACCATATCGGAACCTCAGATTACTGCGTTTATTAAACATAGAACAATAATTCTACCGATCTATCAAATTGACCAATTTGTAAAAACACACATTATGCTACAAATGATATACCATATTAAAGTGCAATCATAATGCTTTAAAATGATGCATAAATGACTGTCATAGCATGAAAACTGTCAATGTTATTTGCAACCATATCGGAACCTCAAATTATCGCGTTTTTAAACATAGAACAATAATTCTACCGATCCATCAAATTGACCATTTTTTAGACGAACACATTATGCCACAAATGATATACCAAATTAAAGTGCAATCATAATGCTTTAAAATGATAGCATGAAGACTGTCAAAGTTATTCACAACCATATCGGAACCTCAAATTACCGCCTTTTTAAACCTGGGAAAATAATTCTATCGATCTATCCAATTGGCCATTTTCTAAAAATATATTATGCAATAAATTATATACCAAAACAAATGGCAACTATAATGCAATAAAAAGATGTATAAACAACTGTTATAACATGAAAACTATAAAAGTTATTTGCAACCATATCGGAGCCTTAAATTACCGCATTTTTAAACCTGTACCAATAAATATACCGATCTATCCAATTTTTGTAAAAATTCATTATGCCACTAATTATACACCAAAACAAAGTGCAACTGTAATGCTTTAAAATGATGCATAAATGACTGTCATAGCATGAAAACTGTCAAAGTTATTCACAACCATATCGGAACCTCAAATTACCGCGTTTTTAAACCTGGGAAAATAATTCTACCGATCTATCCAATTGGCCATTTTCTAAAAATACATTATGCAATAAATTATATACCAAAACAAATGGCAATTTTAATGCATAAACGACTGTCCTAGCACGAAAACTGCCAAAGTTAATTGCAACCATATCGGAACCTCAGATTACTGCGTTTATTAAACATAGAACAATAATTCTACCGATCTATCAAATTGACCAATTTGTAAAAACACACATTATGCTACAAATGATAAACCATATTAAAGTGCAATCATAATGCTTTAAAATGATGCATAAATGACTGTTATAGCGTGAAAACTGTCAATGTTATTTGCAGCCATATCGGAACCTCAAATTACCGCGTTTTTAAAGCTGTGAAAATAATTCTACCGATCTATTCAATTGGGCATTTTCTAAAAATATATTATGCAATAAATTATATACCAAAACAAGTGGCAACTATAATGCAATAAAAAGATATATAAAGGACTGTTATAAAAAAAAAAGTTATTTGCAACCATATCGGAGCCTTAAATTACCGCATTTTTAAACCTGTACCAATAAATATACCGATCTATCCAATTTTTGTAAAAATTCATTATGCCACAAATTATACACCAAAACAAAGTGCAACTGTAATGCTTTAAAATGATGCATAAATGACTGTCATAGCATGAAAACTGTCAAAGTTATTCACAACCATATCGGAACCTCAAATTACCGCGTTTTTAAACCTGGGAAAATAATTCTACCGATCTATCCAATTAGCCATTTTCTAAAAATACATTATGCAATAAATTATATACCAAAACAATTGGCAATTTTAATGCATAAACGACTGTCCTAGCACGAAAACTGCCAAAGTTAATTGCAACCATATCGGAACCTCAGATTACTGCGTTTATTAAACATAGAACAATAATTCTACCGATCTATCAAATTGACCAATTTGTAAAAACATACATTATGCTACAAATGATATACCATATTAAAGTGCAATCATAATGCTTTAAAATGATGCATAAATGACTGTTATAGCGTGAAAACTGTCAATGTTATTTGCAGCCATATCGGAACCTCAAATTACCGCGTTTTTAAAGCTGTGAAAATAATTCTACCGATCTATCCAATTGGCCATTTTCTAAAAATATATTATGCAATAAATTATATACCAAAACAAGTGGCAACTATAATGCAATAAAAAGATATATAAAGGACTGTTATAAAAAAAAAAAGTTATTTGCAACCATATCGGAGCCTTAAATTACCGCATTTTTAAACCTGTACCAATAAATATACCGATCTATCCTATTTTTGTAAAAATTCATTATGCCACAAATTATACACCAAAACAAAGTGCAACTGTAATGCTTTAAAATGATGCATAAACGATTGTCCTGGCATGAAAACTGTCAAAGTTATTTGCAACCATATCGGAAACTCAAATCATAGCGTTTTTAAACATAGAACAACAATTCTACCGATCCATCGAATTTACAATTTTTTAGAAGAACACATTTTGCCACAAATGATATACCAAGTTAAAGTACAAACGTAACGCATTAAAGTGATGCATAAATTATTGTCATAGCATGAAAACTGTCAAAGTTATTCGCAACCATATCGGAACCTCAAATTACCGCCTTTTTAAACCTGGGAAAATAATTCTACCGATCTATCCAATTGGCCATTTTCTAAAAATACATTATGCAATAAAATATACCAAAACAAATGGCAATTTTAATGCTTTAAAATGGTGCATAAATGACTGTCCTAGCACGAAAACTGCCGAAGTTAATTGCAACCATATCGGAACCTTAGATTACAGCGTTTATTAAACATAGAACAATAATTCTACCGATCTATCAATTGACCAATTTGTAAAAACACACATTATGCAACAAATTATGTACCATATTAAAGTGCAATCATAATGCTTTAAAATGGTGCATTAATGATTGTCATAGCATGAAAACTGTCAATGTTATTTGCAACCTTATCGGAACCTAAAACTACCGCGTTTTCAAAGCTGTGAAAATAATTCTACCGATCTATCCAATTGGCCATTTTCTAAAAATATATTATGGAATAAATTATATACCAAAGCAAATGGCAACTATAGTGCAATAAAAAGATATATAAACGACTGTTATAACATGAAAACTATAAAAGTTATTTGCAACCATATCGGAGCCTTAAATTACCGCATTTTTGAACCTGTACCAATAAATATACCGATCTATCCAATTTTTGTAAAAATTCATTATGCCACAAATTATACACCAAAATAAAGTGCAACTCTTATGCTTTAAAATGATGCCTAAACTATTGCCCTAGCATGAAAACTGTCAAAGTTATTTGCAACCATATCGGAACCTCAAATTACCGCCTTTTTAAACCTGGGAAAATAATTCTACCGATCTATCCAATTGGTCATTTTCTAAAAATACATTATGCAATAAATTATATACCGAAACAAATGGCAATTTTAATGCTTTAAAATGGTGCATAAACGACTGTCCTAGCACGAAAACTGCCAAAGTTAATTGCAACCATATCGGAACCTCAGATTACTGCGTTTAATAAACATAGAACAATAATTCTACCGATCTATCAAATTGACCAATTTGTAAAAACACACATTATGCTACAAATGATAAACCATATTAAAGTGCAATCATAATGCTTTAAAATGATGCATAAATGACTGTTATAGCATGAAAACTGTCAAAGTTATTCACAACCATATCGAAACCTCAAATTACCGCCTTTTTAAACCTGGGAAAATAATTCTACCGATCTATCCAATTGGCCATTTTCTAAAAATACATTATGCAATAAATTATATACCAAAACAAATGGCAATTTTAATGCATAAACGACTGTCCTAGCACGAAAACTGCCAAAGTTAATTGCAACCATATCGGAACCTCAGATTACTGCGTTTATTAAACATAGAACAATGATTCTACCGATCCATCAAACTGACCATTTTTTAGACGAAAACATTATGCCACAAATGATATACCAAATTAAAGTGCAATCATAATGCTTTAAAATGATGCATAAATGACTGTCATAGCATGAAAACTGTCAAAGTTATTCACAACCATATCGAAACCTCAAATTACCGCCTTTTTAAACCTGTGAAAATAATTCTATCGATCTATCCAATTGGCCATTTTCTAAAAATACATTATGCAATAAATTATGTACCAAAACAAATGGCAACTATAATGCAATAAAAAGATGTATAAACGACTGTTATAACATGAAAACTATAAAAGTTATTTGCAACCATATCGGAGCCTTAAATTACCGCATTTTTAAACCTGTACCAATAAATATACCGATCTATCCAATTTTTGTAAAAATTCATTATGCCACAAATTATACACCAAAACAAAGTGCAACTGTAATGCTTTAAAATGATGCATAAATGACTGTCATAGCATGAAAACTGTCAAAGTTATTCACAACCATATCGGAACCTCAAATTACCGCGTTTTTAAACCTGGGAAAATAATTCTACCGATCTATCCAATTGGCCATTTTCTAAAAATACATTATGCAATAAATTATATACCAAAACAAATGGCAACTATAATGCAATAAAAAGATATATAAACGACTGCTATAACATGAAAACTATAAAAGATATTTGCAACCATATCGGAGCCTTAAATTACCGCATTTCTAAACCTGTACATATAAATATACCGATCTATCCAATTTTTGTAAAAATTCATTATGCCACAAATTATACACCAAAATAAAGTGCAACTCTTATGCTTTAAAATGATGCCTAAACTATTGCCCTAGCATGAAAACTGTCAATGTTATTTGCAACCATATCGGAACCTCAAACTACCGCGTTTTTAAAGCTGTGAAAATAATTCTACCGATCTATCCAATTGGCCATTTTATAAAAATATATTATGGAATAAATTATATACCAAAGCAAATGGCAACTATAGTGCAATAAAAAGATGTATAAACGACTGTTATAACATGAAAACTATAAAAGATATTTGCAACCATATCGGAGCCTTAAATTGCCGCATTTTTGAACCTGTACCAATAAATATACCGATCTATCCAATTTTTGTAAAAATTCATTATGCCACAAATTATACACCAAAATAAAGTGCAACACTTATGCTTTAAAATGATGCATAAACTATTGCCCTAGCACGAAAACTGTCAAAGTTATTTGCAACCATATCGGAACCTCAAATTACCGCGTTTTTAAACATAGAACAATAATTCTACCGATCCATCAAATTGACCATTTTTTAGACGAACACATTATGCTACAAATGATATACCAAATTAAAGTGCAATCATAATGCTCTAAAATGATGCATAATTGACTGTTGTTTGTGTCTGTCTAGTGTAACACATAGTTTATATTTTCTCTATGTGTAAAATCGCTAGAACAATATGCATTGTATGGCAACTCCCCACTTTAGTGTGGTGAGTTTGCGTTGCTCTTTATGTCAAAGGGCTTGACACATTTTTTATACCCTACACCACTATAGTGGGGAGGGTATTATGCGTTTGTGCTGATGTTTGTAACACCCAAAAATATTGGTCCTACACCCACCTTAAAGTATACCAATCGACTCAGAATCACTTCCTGAGTCGATTAAGCTATGTCCGTCTGTCCGTCTGTCCGTCCGTCCGTCCGTCTGTCTGTGTGTCCATGTAAACCTTGTGCGGACTCTACAGGTCGCAATTTTTGAGATAATTTGATGAAATTTGGAACATGCACTTCTCTTGGTCCAAGGACGAACGCTATTGAAAATGGTTGAAATCGGTCCATTATTTCACCTAGCCCCCATACAACCGGACCCCCCGAATAGGGCTTTTGACCTCATAATTATGTTAAATGATCTGCTATCTCTACAAAAATTGGAAAAGTTTAGTTTTATATATGTCTTAATAATTCTAGTGATTTTCGTAAAGATCGGGCATTATTTGACCCTAGCCCCCATACAAAGTCCCCCTCAGAAAATGACTTGAATGTCCACAATTCACTTATAAACAGTAGTATCACGATGAAATTTGGCACAAATGAGTTTTATATAAACATAATTCCCAACAATAAATTTTATAGGGATCGGACCAAGTTTTACTCTAGCCCCCATATAAGCGGACCTTCCGATTTGGGCCTTTTAGCTCATAACTTTGTCAAATACACTACTATCTCTCCAAAAATCGGCACAACTAAGTTGGATATAATTATAAATAACACTGTCGATTTTTATAATGATCGGGCATTATTTGACCCTATCCCCTATACAAAATCCCCTTCAGGAAATGACTTGAATGTCCACAATTCACTTATAAACACTAATATCAATATGAAATTTACCACAAATAGATTTTATATAAACATTTTATATAAAATGTCGACATTAAATTTTATAAGGATCGGACCAATTTTTTCCCTAGCCCCCATACAACCGGACCTACCGATTAGGGCCTCTTAGCTCATGACTACGATAAATATACTACTATCTTCCCAAAAATTGGCACAACTAAGTTTGATATGTAATTATAAATAACACTGTAATTTTTCGCCATGATCGGAACAATGTGTTGATGTTTGTAGCACTCAAAAATATTTGTCCTTATTAAGCTATGTCCGTCTTTGTGACCGTGTAAAACTTGTGTGCACGCAACAGATCGCAATTTTGAATATAATTTGTTAAAATGTGTCACATACTATTCTCTTGATCCACTGACGATGGCTGTTGAAAATGATTAAAATCGGTCTTCTATTTTTCCTAGTCAGCATACAACCGAACATGAACAGACATTATTTGGAACCTATATAAGATTAACAGAAATGCGTAATTATTGAAATTAATCACATTTAATATTGGCAATTGGTGTAGGGTATCATATGGTCGGCCACGCCCGACTATAATTTCTTACTTGTTTTTTATTCTCATTGCTTTTCAACCACCGGACAGACAACAAGTGCAAAATTAATAAAAGAAATTGAAATAAAATAAAAGTTTAAGAATTAAAATAAAATTAAAGTTTAATTAAATAAAAACAAAAGGAAAAGTGAACATAAATAAAATAAACAGAAATACAAAACAAAAGAAGTAAACAAAGCTTTTTAATAAAATAAAAATAAGGGTTGTTTTTTGGCAACACAACAACAAGTGTTTGTGTGTATATAAAAACACATTTGGCCCTGACCTGCCGCATCAAGAGAAAACCAAGTGGACGGCTGCCGGAGACAGTTTGCCAACAACCAGCACCTAGGAACCAGCTCAGCAACTAAGAGGTAACAACCGGGATTCCCGATTTGGCCCCAAACATTGGTCCTTCTCCCGTAAAAAAAAAGGTGCGTAAATTGAAATTATTAAAGTGCAAAGTGTTTCATATGCATATATTGTGGTTCATTATTTGTGGCTCGGAAAAAGTGAGGTTGTGTTACTTTTTGAAATTACATCGTGAACTTTTACATTAAGCCGCCGTTTTTCCTTACGGTCATTTGTATTTGTTGTTTTATTTTTGGAACCTAAATAAATTTGTCGTCCATCTTTTTTCTCAAGTTTTTAAACTTATTGGAAATTGTGATTTTGGCGCATTTTAACTTAGTGGTTCTCTTTAACTCTTTTATTGGAAAATAAAGTTTTGTGGTTCTCTTTAACTTTGTATGGTGTTAAAAAACTTCAGTTTCTCTTTTCATTTCTTGATTTTATTTAAAGAAGTTTGTGACGCTGTGATTTGTTTTAAATTTTTGGAAAATATATTTTTGTGGTTCTCTTAAATAAATTAAAATATGTCGATTTTTGAAAAATACATAGTGGCTGCGGATGAATTAATCAGCTTTGAGGTTATGCTTAAAGCTGAAGATTTTTCTAGTTACACGGACGATGCTTTTGATTTTGAAAGATCAGAATTAGATAAATCATGGGAAAATTATAAAAGCATTTATAGTGATTGTTCTGATGTCACAATAGAAAAAAAGAAAGAATTGTTAATGGTACAAACAAAGCATCCGCAGGTCCGCAAGACATATATAAGATGTATTAACATTATTTCCAAAGCAAAAGCAAACTTAGGTAAAAAAACTGAAGAAAATGTAGAATCAGCAATTCCCAATCTTTGTGGTTCCATATCCGTACCTCCTTGTGATACTGGTGTTTTTCATTGGGATTACGTTTCGTGGCCCACATTTAGGGATATGTTTACTGCGATTTACATAAACAATACAAGACTTAGCCCTGTAGAAAAGTTATTTTACTTGTTTAGAAAAACTGATGGTGAGGCAAGGGATATAAATAGAAATGTTGCCCTGACAGCAGAAAATTTTGAGATAGCTTGGAATAATTTGAAAATTCAGTATGAAAATAAACGGGTTTTGATTAATAGTCAATTGAAGTTGCTCTTTAATTTAGCTCCTTGTCAACAAGAATCGGCTAGTGAAATTAAAAGACTTCAAAGGGAGATCAATAATTGTATGGCTATCCTTAAGTTATACAATGTAGATATTAATTCATGGGACCCTATTTTTGTATTCCAATGCTCATCCCGTCTCTCAGAATGTTCACTTAATCTGTGGGAACAATCGTTCAAGAACAAAACAGAGGTACCCAAATGGGAAGAATTAAATAATTTTCTCACCGATAGATTTCATGCCCTTGAAAGTGTATCAGATATCATAGCTATAAACAATTCAAATCCCAGTGGTTCCCAATCGGCACTTAATAGTAACAATAACCATACATCAACTAAAGTAAAACAATTTAAGGCCCATAATACTAAAGTTGAAACCATTTTTTGCAAATTATGCAAAGAAAACCATAAAATCAGCTCCTGTACCAGATTTTTGAATATGGATTATAGAAATCGTGTTTCAACTTTGAAAAAATTTCGTTATTGTTTTAATTGCCTCAACATTGGACATATGTATGGTGATTGTAGTAGCACAAACGGTTGCTCCAAGTGCAAAAGGAAGCACCATACTTTAATGCATAGGGATTTTGTAAATAAAAACAATAATAGCCAAAATCAAGGAAATACTAGATTTCAGGGCGAAAGTCAAAATAGTTCTGTCCAACAAATACAGTCCACAAATACAAATCAATTACAGTCCACTAATATCGCAGGTCCGTCTGGTGTTGTTCAGTCACATCACACATCAGTAGCTAAGAAAGTGATGTTGGCTACAGCTTGGGTCAATATAATTAGTTGTGGTTCCTATTACAAAGTTCGAGCACTCATAGATCCTTGTTCGGATGAAAGTTTTGTTTCTCAGAGAATACAAACTGTATTGAAGTTGCCCAATAAGCCAGTTTCCGCAGAAATTACTGGTTTAGGAGGAGAATTAGTAAGCAAATCTTCAAAGATTGCGAACTTTATAATTGTTTCTCTGTTTGATCAAAATGTATCTCTAAATATTCAGGCTTTAGTAGTTACTCGTGTAACAGGAAATGTACCTACACATACATTTAAGCCTCCAAAGAATATAGATTTGCCCAATCTGAATTATGCTGACCCCAAGTTTTATGAAAGCAGTGAAATAGACTTATTGTTAGGAGGTGATTTGTATCCCCTAATTCTTCGTGATGGAGTTCAATATGGAATTTTCGAATCTTTAGTGGCCCAAGAGACAATTTTTGGCTGGATTGTCACAGGCCCAACTCCAAGTAATGATTCCTCACGTTTTTCAATAACCAATTATATGACAAAAGTTTCCATTGACGATCAGTTAAAAAAGTTTTGGGAGTTAGAAGAAGTTTCTCGTAGAAAGATTTTATCAGAAGAGGATAAAAAATGTGAAGAGATCTATCTTTCTACTTCCACAAGAAATTCTGAAGGAAGATATATAGTTTGTTTGCCCTTTAAAGATACTTTTTCGTCACTTGGCCCAAATCGTCATATTGCTCTCAGTCAATATTTAAGAAATGAAAAGGTTTTAATGCGAAATCCTGAATTTAAGGCTCAATATGATGAGGTTTTAAAAGAATACATAGCTTTGGGACACATGGAGAAAATTGAAAATTCAGAAAGTAGTCCGAGTTATTATTTACCTCACCATGGAGTTTTTAAGCCTGACAGTACCACCACAAAGTTAAGAATTGTTTTTAATGCTTCAAGCTCGTCTTCTAATGGTAACAGTCTTAACGATTTGCTGTTTGTAGGCCCTATATTGCAAGCTGATTTAGTAGCCCTAATTCTAAAATGGCGACTCTTTCAGTTTGTCTTTAATGCAGATATATCCAAAATGTATCGACAAATTTTATTAAAATCTGAACATAGACAGTATCAGAAGATAGTTTTTCGTAGTCCTAGTGAAACCCAAATCGAAGTTTATCAGTTGAACACTGTCACTTTTGGCGTTAATTGTGCCCCCTTTTTGGCCCTTAGAATGCTTTTACAGTTAGCTGACGATGAAGAACGATGTTTTCCGCTAGGCTCAAGAATTCTTCGTGAGTCAATGTATGTTGATGATGCTCTTGTTGGAGCTCATTCGATCCCTGATGCTTTGGAGGCACGAGACCAATTAATTGGTATATTGGGTACAGCTGGGTTTGAGTTGAGAAAATGGGCCTCAAACTCTAAACAAATTTTAAAAAATTTGCCCCAAGAACATCTTCTTAACTCTTCTTTTTTGTCGCTCGATGATAAAAGTAATGCTAAAACACTCGGTGTCCATTGGAATGCGGCAGAAGATTACTTTTATTTTACAACTGAGAAGATTAAGTTCAAAACAGCTTATACAAAGAGGGAAGTACTCTCAATTATAGCAAGGCTATTTGATCCAGCAGGTTGGTTGGCCCCAGTGATTATAACAGCAAAGATTTTGATGCAGCAAATGTGGCTCGACAAAATAGACTGGGACGAACATATAAAACCTGTGGCTCTACAAAAATGGAAGACATTCATTTCTAATTATAATGAGATTGATACAATTAAACTTGATCGTTGGGTTCAATATACGCCTAGTTCTTATATTGAATTTCATGGCTTTTGTGACTCTTCTGAGTTAGCTTACGCAGCTACACTATATATACGTATTGTGAATGGTGATAAAGTTTATGTAAATCTACTAATTGGCAAAACAAAAGTGGCTCCAGTTAAAAGGCCATCTTTGCCGCGTTTAGAGTTGTGTGGCGCAGTTCTTTTAGCCAATTTAGTAAACAGCGTAATCCCCAATTTCAAATTGCATACGTATAATTTATATTTGTGGTCCGATTCGACAATAGTTCTTGCTTGGTTACGAAAACCGCCATGTAATTGGAAAACCTTTGTTGCAAATAGGGTAGCAACAATATTAGAAAAAGTAGGAAACAAAAATTGGTTTCACGTAGCTTCTAATCACAATCCTGCCGATCTAGCAACCCGGGGGCTGATACCTTCGGATTTAAGAGAAAACAAACTTTGGTGGCATGGTCCTGATTGGCTCAGATTAAACAAATCGTCGTGGCCCGAAGGTCCATTAGAATTCGAAACAGTAGAAGAATCGAAACAAGTGCAAGTTAATATTGCTAGATCCGCTGAACGAGAAGATATACTGGACCGTTTCTCAAGTTTGCCCAGAGCATATCATGTTATTGCTTATATATTTAGATTTTTTAATCTTGCGAGCAAAAGCAATTTCCGCTCAAGAACTTGTATTTGTACGAAATCGGCTATTTTTCTCTCTCAACAGTCGCACTTTTCTGATGAGTTTAGTTGTCTGTCATCGAAAAAGAAAATTGACTCTCGTAGTCCTTTATTAACGCTTATGCCTTTCTTAGACAAAAATGGTATTATTCGTGCTAATGGTCGTCTTGGCTCTACAAAATGTTTGTCATACAATGAACGACATCCCGTAATACTTGCATATACTAGTAGATTAGCACGACTTTACGTTGAGTTTGTCCACAATATGGTCTTACATGGAGGCCCTCGTTTAGTCCTAAATGTCGTACGTCAGGAGTGTTGGATTATAAAGGCTAAAAATCTAATAAAAACGGTCATCCACAACTGTAAAATCTGCGTTATACATAGAAAAAAGCTTCAAAATCAGATCATGGCAGTGCTACCTGAAGAAAAAACTACTTTAAGTCGCCCTTTTACTAACACAGGTGTTGATTTTGCCGGCCCATTTGAAATCAAAAGTTTCACTAGTCGATATTGCCGTATCACTAAAGGCTACGTGTGTCTATTTGTTTGTTTCTCTACTAAGGCGATTCACATTGAGGCCGTTAGCGATTTGTCCACTCCTGCATTTCTAGCAGCTTTGGCTCGATTTGTTGCTCGTCGTGGTTGCCCTAGTCGCATTTTCTCTGATAATGGAAGGAATTTTGTTGGCGCTGCAAGAGAACTTGAAAATAACTTCGAAAAACATATAGAAGAATTACGTGATTCGGCAGTAGAAAAATATGGTCATCAACATCTTGAGTGGCACTTTATTCCTGCAGCAGCTCCTCATATAGGAGGACTGTGGGAGGCAGGAGTAAAAAGTTTGAAAATGCACTTTAAAAAGTCAGCTGGACAAATGAAATATACGTTTGAAGAGTTTTCGACACTTTTGGCAAAGATAGAATCGTGTCTCAATTCGCGTCCTCTTGGCCCTACGTCCGACAGCATCGATGATTTGTCCGCTCTTACTCCTGGTCATTTTTTAATAGGCTCTGCTATTCTTACTCCTGCTGAACCTGAAGAGCTTAGCTCGCCAATTAGTATAGTAAACCGTTGGCGAAAAATCAAAGCATTGCAGCAAGAAATTTGTCACCGTTGGAAAGACGAATATTTAAAAGAGTTGCACAAGCGTAATAAATGGAAAAGTCCCCAAATAGACTTAAAAGAAAATGACCTCGTTGTTCTTAAAAGTGAACCTTGTTGTCCAACTGAATGGCGCTTAGGTCGTGTTGTAAAAGTTTATCATGGTTCTGACGGTAAAGTTCGAGTGGCTGACCTTAAAACTCAAAATGGCGTAATCACTCGACCGATACACAAATTAGTTTTACTCCCTAATTGCACTGATTAATAATTCAATATCACCTTTTCTAAAATAAAGTTGCTCATTTAAACTTCTAGATTAAAAAACAAGTAAGAAATTATAGTCGGGCGTGGCCGACCATATGATACCCTACACCAATTGCCAATATTAAATGTGATTAATTTCAATAATTACGCATTTCTGTTAATCTTATATAGGTTCCAAATAATGTCTGTTCATGTTCGGTTGTATGCTGACTAGGAAAAATAGAAGACCGATTTTAATCATTTTCAACAGCCATCGTCAGTGGATCAAGAGAATAGTATGTGACACATTTTAACAAATTATATTCAAAATTGCGATCTGTTGCGTGCACACAAGTTTTACACGGTCACAAAGACGGACATAGCTTAATAAGGACAAATATTTTTGAGTGCTACAAACATCAACACATTGTTCCGATAATGGCGAAAAATTACAGTGTTATTTATAATTACATATCAAACTTAGTTGTGCCAATTTTTGGGAAGATAGTAGTATATAGGGAAAAAATTGGTCCGATCCTTATAAAATTTAATGTCGACATTTTATATAAAATGTTTATATAAAATCTATTTGTGGTAAATTTCATATTGATACTAGTGTTTATAAGTGAATTGTGGACATTCAAGTCATTTCCTGAAGGGGATTTTGTATAGGGGATAGGGTCAAATAATGCCCGATCATTATAAAAATCGACAGTGTTATTTATAATTATATCCAACTTAGTTGTGCCGATTTTTGGAGAGATAGTAGTGTATTTGACAAAGTTATGAGCTAAAAGGCCCAAATCGGAAGGTCCGCTTATATGGGGGCTAGAGTAAAACTTGGTCCGATCCCTATAAAATTTATTGTTGGGAATTATGTTTATATAAAACTCATTTGTGCCAAATTTCATCGTGATACTACTGTTTATAAGTGAATTGTGGACATTCAAGTCATTTTCTGAGGGGGACTTTGTATGGGGGCTAGGGTCAAATAATGCCCGATCTTTACGAAAATCACTAGAATTATTAAGACATATATAAAACTAAACTTTTCCAATTTTTGTAGAGATAGCAGATCATTTAACATAATTATGAGGTCAAAAGCCCTATTCGGGGGGTCCGGTTGTATGGGGGCTAGGTGAAATAATGGACCGATTTCAACCATTTCAATAGCGTTCGTCCTTGGACCAAGAGAAGTGTATGTTCCAAATTTCATCAAATTATCTCAAAAATTGCGACCTGTAGAGTGCGCACAAGGTTTACATGGACACACAGACAGACGGACGGACGGACAGACGGACATAGCTTAATCGACTCAGGAAGTGATTCTGAGTCGATTGGTATACTTTAAGGTGGGTGTAGGACCAATATTTTTGGGTGTTACAAACATCAGCACAAACGCATAATACCCTCCCCACTATAGTGGTGTAGGGTATAAAAATGGACTTCAACACCGATTATGGTTGCCCGCTTTGTAATCGCCTTCACGCCATACGACAGTGTTCACGTTTTATTGTGATGCCCGTGGAGCTAAAGCTTCGAGTTGTTGCCCAAAACTTGTTATGTTATAACTGCCTGGCTCAGTCGCACAGCCGAGCGAATTGTAGAAGTATAGATCGGTGCCGTCGCTGTATGCAGGACCATAATACTTGGTTGCACCCTTTGCCGCAGGGCCGTATTTGGTTTCCCATGACAGCGTTGATACGGGTAGTCACCAATCATGATACTGACGTCTTCATTAGAGCATTAATAGATCCAACAGCGGCCAGGTCAGCAATCATGAAACGTGAAGTCGAAGAATTGGGCTTACGGATTTCTAAAGGACGTACTGACATCGTTGTATACCATCGTCGCGAGAAGAAACGTCGCATAACGGTTGAATGTATTTTAGAAGACAAGATTTACGGCCGAAGCCCTATTGTTAATGTGGAGCGAGCAGACAAATATCTACGTCCAACAACTGTAGACCGTGCCAATGCGGACGTACACTGGCATATTAGTTGACCTTACCAGCTTATCCTAGGAGCTGATACTATGAGCAGAATTCTGATTGGACCAGCTATGAGTCGCCCAGGACAACTATATGTCCAGAATACCATATTCGGCATAGCATATTTTGGAGAAGGTGTCAAAAGAACCTGAAGTATATTATTTATGCTATAATTTGTTGCCCTCAAAAGGCTTTAAAGTATTATTTACATTTTGTTTGATATGTACTCTTTAACGTTACACTTAAAAACATTTGAATGTACTATTATTTTTTATATACTTGAATTGTTCTCATATGTTAATTATATTTGTTAACTTTTGTTATTCCTTTTTTATAATTAACAATAATGAACTTAAAATGTTAATTTGTTGCTCTAGATAACATAATTGTTATATTGTTATATTACTTATATCTAATTTTGTATTTGATTTTATATTTTGCACTACCGTTGCAAGGTGGGCGGTATGTTTGTGTCTGTCTAGTGTAACACATAGTTTATATTTTCTCTATGTGTAAAATCGCTAGAACAATATGCATTATATGGCAACTCCCCACTTTAGTGTAGTGAGTTTGCGTTGCTCTTTATGTCAAAGGGCTTGACACATTTTTTTTATTCTCATTGCTTTTCAACCACCGGACAGACAACAAGTGCAAAATTAATAAAAGAAATTGAAATAAAATAAATAAAAGTTTAAGAATTAAAATAAAATTAAAGTTTAATTAAATAAAAACAAAAGGAAAAGTGAACTTAAATAAAATAAACAGAAATACAAAAGAAAAGAAGTAAACAAAGCTTTTTAATAAAATAAAAATAAGGGTTGTTTTTTGGCAACACAACAACAAGTGTTTGTGTGTATATAAAAACACATTTGGCCCTGACCTGCCGCATCAAGAGAAAACCAAGTGGACGGCTGCCGGAGACAGTTTGCCAACAACCAGCACCTAGGAACCAGCTCAGCAACTAAGAGGTAACAACCGGGATTCCCGATTTGGCCCCAAACAACTGTCATAGCATGAAAACAGTCAAAGTTATTCACAACCATATCGGAACCTCAAATTACCGCCTTTTTAAACCTGGGAAAATAATTCTACCGATCTATCCAATTTGCAATTTTCTAAAAATACATTATGCAATAAATTATATACCAAAACAAATGGCAATTTTAATGCTTTAAAATGGTGCATGTCCTAGCACGAAAACTGCCAAAGTTAATTGCAACCATATCGGAACCTCAGATTACTGCGTTTATTAAACATAGAACAATAATTCTACCGATCTATCAAATTGACCAATTTGTAAAAACACACATTATGCTACAAATGATATACCATATTAAAGTGCAATCATAATGCTTTAAAATGATGCATAAATGACTGTCATAGCATGAAAACTGTCAATGTTATTTGCAACCATATCGGAACCTCAAATTATCGCGTTTTTAAACATAGAACAATGATTCTACCGATCCATCAAATTGACCATTTTTTAGACGAACACATTATGCCACAAATGATATACCAAATTAAAGTGCAATCATAATGCTTTAAAATGATGCATAAATGACTGTCATAGCATGAAAACTGTCAAAGTTATTCGCAACCATATCGGAACCTCAAATTACCAAAACAAATGGCAACTATAATGCAATAAAAAGATTTGCAACCATATCGGAGCCTTAAATTACCGCATTTCTAAACCTGTACCAATAAATATACCGATCTATCCAATTTTTGTAAAAATTCATTATGCCACAAATTATACACCAAAACAAAGTGCAAATGTAATGCTTTAAAATGATGCATAAACGATTGTCCTGTCATGAAAACTGTCAAAGTTATTTGCAACCATAACGGAACCTCAAATCATAGCGTTTTTAAACATAGAACAACAATTCTACCGATCCATCAAATTTACAATTTTTTAGAAGAACACATTTTGCCACAAGTGATATACCAAGTTAAAGTACAATCGTAATGCATTAAAATGATGCATAAATGATTGTCATAGCATGAAAA
This sequence comes from Lucilia sericata, assembly GCF_015586225.1. Taxonomy (NCBI): domain Eukaryota; kingdom Metazoa; phylum Arthropoda; class Insecta; order Diptera; family Calliphoridae; genus Lucilia; species Lucilia sericata. The sequence goes on from NW_023994639.1 coordinate 259,142, forward strand.
CTGTCAAAGATATTCGCAACCATATCGGAACCTCAAATTTCTGCCTTTTTAAACCGGGGAGAATAATTCTACCGATCTATCCAATTGGCCATTTTCTAAAAATACATTATGCAATAAATTATATACCAAAACAAATGGCAATTTTAATGCTTTAAAATGGTGCATAAATGACTGTCCTAGCACGAAAACTGTCAAAGTTAATTGCAACCATATCGGAACCTCAGATTACAGCGTTTATTAAACATAAAACAATAATTCTACCGATCTATCAAATTGACCAATTTGTAGAAACACACATTATGCTACAAATTATGTACCATATTAAAGTGCAATCATAATGCTTTAAAATGGTGCATAAATGACTGTCATAGCATGAAAACTGTCAATGTTATTTGCAACCATATCGGAACCTCAAATTATCGCGTTTTTAAACATAGAACAATAATTCTACCGATCCATCAAATTTACCATTTTTTAGACGAACACATTATGCCACAAATGATATACCATATTAAAGTGCAATCATAATGCTTTAAAATGATGCATAAATGACTGTCATAGCGTGAAAACTGTCAATGTTATTTGCAGCCATATCGGAGCCTTAAATTACCGCGTTTTTAAACCTGTACCAATAAATATACCGATCTATCCAATTTTTGTAAAAATTCATTATGCCACATATTATACACCAAAACAAAGTGCAACTGCTATGCTTTAAAATGATGCATAAATGACTGTCATAGCATGAAAACTGTCAAAGTTATTCACAACCATATCGGAACCTCAAATTACCGCCTTTTTAAACCTGGGAAAATAATTCTACCGATCTATCCAATTGGCCATTTTCTAAAAATACATTATGCAATAAATTATATACCAAAACAAATGGCAATTTTAATGCATAAACGACTGTCCTAGCACGAAAACTGCCAAAGTTAATTGCAACCATATCGGAACCTCAGATTATTGCGTTTTTAAACATAGAACAACAATTCTACCGATCTCCCAAATTGACCAATTAGTAAAAACACACATTATGCTACAAATTATATACCATATTAAAGTGCAATCACAACGCTTTAAAATGATGCATAAATGACTGTCATAGCGCGAAAACTGTCAATGTTATTTGCAACCATATCGGAACCTCAAATTACCGCGTTTTTAAAGCTGTGAAAATAATTCTACCGATCTATCCAATTGGCCATTTTCTAAAAATATATTATGCAATAAATTATATACCAAAGCAAATGGCAACTATAATGCAATAAAAACATATATAAACGACTGCTATAACATGAAAACTATAAAAGATATTTGCAACCATATCGGAGCCTTAAATTACCGCATTTCTAAACCTGTACCAATAAATATACCGATCTATCCAATTTTTGTAAAAATTCATTATGCCACAAATTATACACCAAAACAAAGTGCAAATGTAATGCTTTAAAATGATGCATAAACGATTGTCCTGTCATGAAAACTGTCAAAGTTATTTGCAACCATAACGGAACCTCAAATCATAGCGTTTTTAAACATAGAACAACAATTCTACCGATCCATCAAATTTACAATTTTTTAGAAGAACACATTTTGCCACAAGTGATATACCAAGTTAAAGTACAATCGTAATGCATTAAAATGATGCATAAATGATTGTCATAGCATGAAAACTGTCAAAGTTATTCGCAACCATATCGGAACCTCAAATTTCTGCCTTTTTAAACCGGGGAGAATAATTCTACCGATCTATCCAATTGGCCATTTTCTAAAAATACATTATGCAATAAATTATATACCAAAACAAATGGCAATTTTAAATTGCTTTAAAATGGTGCATAAATGACTGTCCTAGCACGAAAACTGATAAAGTTAATTGCAACCATATCGGAAGCTCAAATTGCCGCGTTTTTAAACATAGAACAGTAATTCTACCGATCCATCAAATTGACCATTTTTTAGACGAACACATTATGCTACAAATGATATACCAAATTAAAGTACAATCATAATGCTTTAAAATGATGCATAAATGACTGTCATAGCATAAAAACTGTCAAAGTTATTCACAACCATATCGGAACCTCAAATTACCGCCTTTTTAAACCTGGGAAAATAATTCTACCGATCTATCCAATTGGCCATTTTCTAAAAATACATTATGCAATAAATTATATACCAAAACAAATGGCAATTTTAATGCTTTAAAATGGTGCATAAATGACTGTCCTAGCACGAAAACTGTCAAAGTTAATTGCAACCATATCGGAACCTCAGATTACTGCGTTTATTAAACATAGAACAATAATTCTACCGATCTATCAAATTGACCAATTTGTAAAAACACACATTATGCTACAAATTATGTACCATATTAAAATGGCAACTATAGTGCAATAAAAAGATATATAAACGACTGTTATAACATGAAAACTATAAAAGTTATTTGCAACCATATCGGAGCCTTAAATTACCGCATTTTTGAACCTGTACCAATAAATATACCGATCTATCCAATTTTTGTAAAAATTCATTATGCCACAAATTATACACCAAAATAAAGTGCAACTCTTATGCTTTAAAATGATGCCTAAACTATTGCCCTAGCATGAAAACTGTCAAAGTTATTTGCAACCATATCGGAACCTCAAATTACCGCGTTTTTAAACATAGAACAATAATTCTACCGATCTATCAAATTGACCATTTTTTAGACGAACACATTATGCTACAAATGATATACCAAATTAAAGTGCAATCATAATGCTCTAAAATGATGCATAATTGACAGTCATAGCATGAAAACAGTCAAAGTTATTCACAACCATATCGGAACCTCAAATTACCGCCTTTTTAAACCTGGGAAAATAATTCTACCGATCTATCCAATTGGCCATTTTCTAAAAATACATTATGCAAAAAATTATATACCAAAACAAATGGCAATTTTAATGCTTTAAAATGGTGCATAAACGACTGTCCTAGCACGAAAACTGCCAAAGTTAATTGCAACCATATCGGAACCTCAGATTACTGCGTTTTTAAAGCTGTGAAAATAATTCTACCGATCTATCCAATTGGCCATTTTCTAAAAATATATTATGGAATAAATTATATACCAAAGCAAATGGCAACTATAATGCAATAAAAAGATATATAATCGACTGTTATAACATGAAAACTATAAAAGATATTTGCAACCATATCGGAGCTTTAAATTACCGCATTTCTAAACCTGTACCAATAAATATACCGATCTATCCAATTTTTGTAAAAATTCATTATGTCACAAATTATACACCAAAACAAAGTGCAACTGTAATGCTTTAAAATGATGCATAAACGATTGTCCTGGCATGAAAACTGTCAAAGTTATTTGCAACCATATCGGAACCTCAAATCATAGCGTTTTTAAACATAGAACAACAATTCTACCGATCCATCGAATTTACAATTTTTTAGAAGAACACATTTTGCCACAAATGATATACCAAGTTAAAGTACAATCGTAATGCATTAAAGTGATGCATAAATTATTGTCATAGCACGAAAACTGTCAAAGTTATTCGCAACCATATCGGAACCTCAAATTACCGCCTTTTTAAACCTGGGAAAATAATTCTACCGATCTATCCAATTGGCCATTTTCTAAAAATACGTTATGCAATTAATTATATACCAAAACAAATGGCAATTTTAATGCTTTAAAATGGTGCATAAATGACTGTCCTAGCACGAAAACTGCCGAAGTTAATTGCAACCATATCGGAACCTCAGATTACAGCGTTTATTAAACATAGAACAATAATTCTACCGATCTATCAAATTGACCAATTTGTAAAAACACACATTATGCAACAAATTATGTACCATATTAAAGTGCAATCATAATGCTTTAAAATGGTGCATAAATGACTGTCATAGCATGAAAACTGTCAATGTTATTTGCAACCATATCGGAACCTCAAACTACCGCGTTTTTAAAGCCTGTGAAAATAATTCTACCGATCTATCCAATTGGCCATTTTCTAAAAATATATTATGGAATAAATTATATACCAAAGCAAATGGCAACTATAGTGCAATAAAAAGATATATAAACGACTGTTATAACATGAAAACTATAAAAGTTATTTGCAACCATATCGGAGCCTTAAATTACCGCATTTTTGAACCTGTACCAATAAATATACCGATCTATCCAATTTTTGTAAAAATTCATTATGCCACAAATTATACACCAAAATAAAGTGCAACTCTTATGCTTTAAAATGATGCCTAAACTATTGCCCTTGCATGAAAACTGTCAAAGTTATTTGCAACCATATCGGAACCTCAAATTACCGCGTTTTTAAACATAGAACAATAATTCTACCAATCCATCAAATTGACCATTTTTTAGACGAACACATTATGCTACAAATGATATACCAAATTAAAGCGCAATCATAATGCTCTAAAATGATGCATAATTGACTGTCATAGCATGAAAACAGTCAAAGTTATTCACAACCATATCGGAACCTCAAATTACCGCCTTTTTAAACCTGGGAAAATAATTCTACCGATCTATCCAATTGGCCATTTTCTAAAAATACATTATGCAATAAATTATATACCAAAACAAATGGCAATTTTAATGCTTTAAAATGGTGCATAAACGACTGTCCTAGCACGAAAACTGCCAAAGTTAATTGCAACCATATCGGAACCTCAGATTACTGCGTTTATTAAACATAGAACAATAATTCTACCGATCTATCAAATTGACCAATTTGTAAAAACACACATTATGCTACAAATGATATACCATATTAAAGTGCAATCATAATGCTTTAAAATGATGCATAAATGACTGTCATAGCATGAAAACTGTCAATGTTATTTGCAACCATATTCGAACCTCAAATTATCGCGTTTTTAAACATAGAACAATAATTCTACCGATCCATCAAATTGACCATTTTTTTAGACGAACACATTATGCCACAAATGATATACCAAATTAAAGTGCAATCATAATGCTTTAAAATGATGTATAAATGACTGTCATAGCATGAAACTGTCAAAGTTATTCACAACCATATCGGAACCTCAAATTACCGCCTTTTTAAACCTGGGAAAATAATTCTATCGATCTATCCAATTGGCCATTTTCTAAAAATACATTATGCAATAAATTATATACCAAAACAAATGGCAACTATAATGCAATAAAAAGATGTATAAACGACTGTTATAACATGAAAACTATAAAAGTTATTTGCAACCATATCGGAGCCTTAAATTACCGCATTTTAAACCTGTACCAATAAATATACCGATCTATCCAATTTTTGTAAAAATTCATTATGCCACAAATTATACACCAAAACAAAGCTGCAACTGTAATGCTTTAAAATGATGCATAAATGACTGTCATAGCATGAAAACTGTCAAAGTTATTCACAACCATTTCGGAACCTCAAATTACCTGCGTTTTTAAAGCTGGGAAAATAATTCTACCGATCTATCCAATTGGCCGTTTTCTAAAAATACATTATGCAATAAATTATATACCAAAACAAATGGAAATTTTAATGCATAAACGACTGTCCTAGCACGAAAACTGCCAAAGTTAATTGCAACCATATCGGAACCTCAGATTACTGCGTTTATTAAACATAGAACAATAATTCTACCGATCTATCAAATTGACCAATTTGTAAAAACACACATTATGCTACAAATGATATACCATATTAAAGTGCAATCATAATGCTTTAAAGTGATGCATAAATGAGTGTCATAGCGTGAAAACTGTCAATGTTATTTGCAGCCATATCGGAACCTCAAATTACCGCGTTTTTAAAGCTGTGAGAATAATTCTACCGATCTATCCAATTGGCCATTTTCTAAAAATACATTATGCAATAAATTTTACACCAAAACAAATGGCAATTTTAATGCTTTAAAATGGTGCATAAATGACTGTCCTAGCACGAAAACTGCCAAAGTTAATTGCAAACCATATCGGAAGCTCAAATTACCGCGTTTTTAAACATAGAACAGTAATTCTACCGATCCATCAAATTGACCATTTTTTAGACGAACACATTATGCTACAAATGATATACCAAATTAAAGTACAATCATAATGCTTTAAAATGATGCATAAATGACTGTCATAGCATGAAAACTGTCAAAGTTATTCACAACCATATCGGAACCTCAAATTACCGCCTTTTTAAACCTGGGAAAATAATTCTACCGATCTATCCAATTGGCCATTTTCTAAAAATACATTATGCAATAAATTATATACCAAAAAAAAATGGCAATTTTAATGCATAAACGACTGTCCTAGCACGAAAACTGCCAAAGTTAATTGCAACCATATCGGAACCTCAGATTACTGCGTTTATTAAACATAGAACAATAATTCTACCGATCTATCAAATTGACCAATTTGTAAAAACACACATTATGCTACAAATGATATACCATATTAAAGTGCAATCATAATGCTTTAAAATGATGCATAAATGACTGCCATAGCATGAAAACTGTCAATGTTATTTGCAACCATATCGGAACCTCAAATTACCGCGTTTTTAAACAAAGAACAATAATTCTACCGATCCATCAAATTTACCATTTTTTAGACGAACAAATTATGCCACAAATGATATACCAAATTAAAGTGCAATCATAATGCTTTAAAATGATGTATAAATGACTGTCATAGCATGAAAACTGTCAAAGTTATTCACAACCATATCGGAACCTCAAATTACCGCCTTTTTAAACCTGGAAAAATAATTCTATCGATCTATCCAATTGGCCATTTTCTAAAAATACATTATGCAATAAATTATATACCAAAACAAATGGCAACTATAATGCAATAAAAAGATGTATAAACGACTGTTATAACATGAAAACTATAAAATTTATTTGCAACCATATCGGAGCCTTAAATTACCGCATTTTTAAACCTGTACCAATAAATATACCGATCTATCCAATTTTTGTAAAAATTCATTATGCCACAAATTATACACCAAAACAAAGTGCAACTGTAATGCTTTAAAATGATGCATAATGACTGTCATAGCATGAAAACTGTCAAAGTTATTCACAACCATATCGGAACCTCAAATTACCGCGTTTTTAAACCTGGGAAAATAATTCTACCGATTCATCTAATTGGCCATTTTCTAAAAACACATTATGCAATAAATTATATACCAAAACAAATGACAATTTTAATGCTTTAAAATGGTGCATAAACGACTGTCCTAGCACTAAAACTGCCAATTAATTGCAACCATATCGGAACCTCAGATTACAGCGTTTATTAAACATAGAACAATAATTCTACCGATCTCCAAATTGACCAATTAGTAAAAACACACATTATGCTACAAATTATATACCATATTAAAGTGCAATCACAATGCTTAAAATGATGCATAAATGACTGTCATAGCATGAAAACTGTCAGTGTTGTTTGCAGCCATATCGGAACCTCAAATTACCGCCTTTTTAAAGCTGTGAAAATAATTCTACCGATCTATCCAATTGGCCATTTTCTAAAAATATATTATGGAATAAATTATATACCAAAGCAAATGGCAACTATAATGCAATAAAAAGATATATAAACGACAGTTATAACATGAAAACTATAAAAGATATTTGCAACCATATCGGAGCCTTAAATTACCGCATTTCTAAACCTGTACCAATAAATATACCGATCTATCCAATTTTTGTAAAAATTCATTATGCCACAAATTATACACCAAAACAAAGTGCAACTGTAATGCTTTAAAATGATGCATAAACGATTGTCCTGGCATGAAAACTGTCAAAGTTATTTGCAACCATATCGGAACCTCAAATCATAGCGTTTTTAAACATAGAACAACAATTCTACCGATCCATCGAATTTACAATTTTTTAGAAGAACACATTTTGCCACAAATGATATACCACGTTAAAGTACAATCGTAATGCATTAAAGTGATGCATAAATTATTGTCATAGCATGAAAACTGTCAAAGTTATTCGCAACCATATCGGAACCTCAAATTACCGCCTTTTTAAACCTGGGAAAATAATTCTACCGATCTTTCTAATTGGCCATTTTCTAAAAATACATTATGCAATAAATTATATACCAAAACAAATGGCAATTTTAATGCTTTAAAATGGTGCATAAATGACTGTCCTAGCACGAAAACTGCCAAAGTTAATTGCAACCATATCAGAACCTCAGATTACAGCGTTTATTAAACATAGAACAATAATTCTACCGATCTATCAAATTGACCAATTTGTAAAAACACACATTATGCAACAAATTATGTACCATATTAAAGTGCAATCATAATGCTTTAAAATGGTGCATAAATGACTGTCATAGCATGAAAACTGTCAATGTTATTTGCAACCATATCGGAACCTCAAATTACCCGTTTTTAAAGCTGTGAAAATAATTCTACCGATCTATCCAATTGGCCATTTTCTAAAAATATATTATGGAATAAATTATATACCAAAGCAAATGGCAACTATAGTGCAATAAAAGATATATAAACGACTGTTATAACATGAAACT